>NW_026516305.1:0-169672 GCF_025602895.1 Polychytrium aggregatum | reverse complement strand
ATGGTTACCGGAGACCATCCACTTACAGCCGAGGCCATTGGACGAAAAATCAACTTAATGCTCGGTGAAACCAAGGAGCGCGTTGCAAAACGTACAGGACGGCCAGTCAAATCTATCGCCCCAGAAGAATACAACGCAATTGTCATTCATGGAGAGCAGATCTCGGAGCTTACAGACGCAGATTGGGATAATATCTTTCAGAAGGACGAAATTATTTTCGCGCGCACCTCACCCAAAAACAAGCTTGAAATTGTAAAGAGAGCTCAGGCTCTTGGACATATTGTTGGAGTCACGGGAGACGGCGTGAACGACTCTCCTGCGCTCAAGAAAGCCGATCTGGGAATTGCGATGAATCTCTCTGGGTCAGATGTCTCAAAAGAAGCTGCCGCCATGATTCTTTTGGACGACAACTTTGCGTCTACTGTTGCAGGAATTGCAGAAGGGCGGTTGATTTTTGCCAACCTGAAGAAGAGCATCCAGTACACAGTTACGCACATCATTCCCGAAGTTATTCCTTTCCTCCTGTCGGTTGTGGTTCCACTGCCTGCGGCCATCAGCTCGATTCAAATCTTGTTTGTCGATCTTGGATTTGAGCTCTTTGCATCGCTTTCATATGCCTGGGAGCCGCCAGAGGGTACCGAAGGTGGGCTGATGCTGATGCCGCCTAGAAAGCCTGTCACTGTGGGATCCGTGGAGCGCTTGCGCCGCAACATCAGGGAGCTTCAGCAGGCCAAGTTAGTGGAGCCTGTTGATCCCGCAAACCCTATGGCCGAGCAACGTGTTATATCGAAGGTTTGTTGTTACCTCCATTGGAAATAGCTCGCGGATATAAGCTCGCATAATGTGGAGTTACCCCACCCCACCCCTTCGCTCGTAACCTGGATGCAGGAAACAGTACCAAAGACGCTGAAGATGTCATTTGCTATACACCAAAGCGTTTGAAGATCGCGGAAATGAGCATCTATTAACAGTGCATGCGTTTAGGGTGGTATGGCTCTTTACAAAATCAAGTCGGTATTCAACGGAAAGTGGCTTCGGGATATGAACGAGGACGAAGGGGAAATCCTGGTCGACGGAGAAGCCCTCTCATGGGCGTACATTGAAGCTGGTTTTATCGAAACCATCGCAGCTCTTGTGGGATTCTTCTTGGTCATGAACGAGGCTGGAGTTACTCCTGCCGACCTTCGTAATTCCGCCGTAGCCAACAACGGGTACTTCAACAATAACAACTCTCCGCCATACACTTTGCTGAATGGGGTCACCTTGGTAAGTCAAATTCACATACTTTTTTTTGATTTTTAATGCAATCAATAATATAGGAATCGCGGTGTTGTCGATCATGGCTGGTTTGGTCTCTCCCTGTCACTGCTTTGACATAGATATGCATTGAAGGAGCATAATCGCTTCCAAGGGCCACGAGTATCGTCGAGTTGAAATAGCTATCCACTAAATACGCCTTCACTCAAGCGCATGGACGATTGAGTTGATATTTATGGATATTTCATTCATGAAAATTGTCAACTACGCTGTTCCAGACGGTTTTTCTAACGCTTTGCATTGTTATTTTGCAGACCGGTAGCCAGCAATATGAGATCATCAGAAGAGGCCAGTCAATGTACTATGCTGCGGTTCTCATTACCCAAGTCTTCAATCTATTTGCCTGCAAAGCAAAGCTGAAGCTTCCATTTGGGATGCATATGCTCAAGTGAGTGCTATTGTGACAAGCTAATTGGCGTTGCGAACAAGTTTTGGCTCTGAGCTCTCCTTGACCACTATGAGCCCTCTTGGAGTCTGTGGGCTCGCCTTGGACTATAAGCTCTACTTGGAGTCTGCGGGCTCTCCTTGAACTACGAGCTCTAGTTGGAGCCTGCGGGCTCCACCTGGACATCAACACCCTGTGTGCACGATGTCCAGGAGCATCAGGGGGGAGTGGTTGGCATATCACATGGCGACGTGGCATGACGATGTGACATGACGATGTGGCATGACGATGTGGCATGACGATGTGGCATGCCGATGTGACACATAAGACTCTTGCATACCACGGGACTTTTGATTAATTCAGCATTCAAACTCTTCAATAATAGAAACACATCGACATGGTGGTGTGTTCTAGGCGCGCTCGCTGTTGGAGCCATTGTTGTCTATGTTCCACCCCTCAACAGTAAGTTGCCTGTTGCAGCTACCCGCGGTCCAGGAGGGGAGGGGAGATAGCAACGCTACCTGAAATGGCGCTGTTTATTATATGCGCATGATTTGTTCGAACAAACCCTGATGAGTCAGTTGATGATGTGTGTGTTTGGCACGATGGCTGATACAGAAGTGTGCGTGGTGTGCGTGGTGCAAACTATGCTTGTGGTCGGTCTCGGCTATCTTGCTTATCATCAACCATACTCACTCTGCAATACCCACCGCTATAGTCTTTATGAACAGCTCCTACCTTCTCAACCCAAAGTGGCTTCTGGTAGCTGTTGGATTTGGAATCTACCTGTTTCTCTATTCTGCACTTCGAAGATACATCCTGCAGAAGCGTAAGCGACTTGTTATGGATAGTCTTGGTGTCCAAACGCTTTGTTCTTTGAATGAGAGGGACTCGAGAGCTTTATGATGCCACCAAACCGTATGAGCACGAGGCATTTGTGGCTCTACTGACAAGCACTCGGCCCCTCCCCAACTACTGCTGGCAATTGACGTAACATGGAGGCGAAGGATTGTGTCGGGCGTATTCGATCGCTGTTTTGTGGCTATGTTGCGCTATCGCCCACCGGTGGTGCGCGATGAGCCGGTCCAGCATCACTGGACAGCAACCGGGTCTCGTCTTGGACACTAACGAATGCTGTTATGGGGTCTTCCAGTGAAGCCAGTCAAGTATACACGCGAGATCCAGGGATTGATGATGTTCCCAACCCGCCTGGTAAGCGTGTGTATTCATAAGCAAATCCCGGGTGGCCTGACCACAGAACATTAGCATGCCACTGTATGATTTGTGTCAGAGCACCGCGCTATGGGGTCTCTGAAAACAATAGGCTAACCATTGCTCGATTCACCTGCTGCTTGATTCGTTGCTTGTCTGGAACACGTCCACTATCGAACCGCAACCGCTTTCGGACCGCAACCGCTACTGAACTGCACCCGCTGTTGAACGCACCCTCTACTGAACCGCCTTCCTCTTAGTCGACGGGCGCGCGCACCCGAACCCATTAAGAGCCTGGATCTTGTGTCAGGGTCGGATGGCTTGGAACGAAAGACACATTCGAGGCGCTATGGCAAGCCTTGGCCCTGTCTTCTGGTGTCTCGGATCCGTCGCGGTATTATCTTGAGAATCGCCATTATCCCGAGAACCGCCATTATCCCGAGAATCGCCATTATCTTGACGGACACATTCCTTCTTCATGGACACGTCTTATCTCATGCCATTTGACAGCACATTCATCATCTGCAGACCACACCACTTTACAGCGCATTCATCCTCCACATCTGCACGCTCTTCGTTTTCTTGGCTGGCACGCATTTGCGAGCATTCCAGCACCAGCTTCGCAAACACCTGCCGCATCTTCGGCTCATTTGACGACACCTGCTGCATCTTCAGTTCATTTTGATCTTGTTCGCTCTTTTCTGTTGGTTGGTTTCCTCACGTTCATCTCGAGCACAATGGGTGCAGAGGATCAATATGCAGTTCTAGATATGCCATGTTGGATCGTTGCGATCTTCAGCGACGCCGCTGGCACTGTGGTGGAGAGGGAGGAGGAAGATTCCAAGGGAATGTGTCGAGGGTGCATCCAGGGTGCAACCAGGGCACAGCCAAGGCTGCATTCGTATATTCATCGCATCTGTGCCAGCAACAGTTGCGCCGTCCATCTCTGCACATGGATAGATAGTATCCGAGGCATTTGCAGTCACCAACCTGACTGCCATCCACCATCCACTCTTTGACTTTCACTGCCTATCGATCGTCACCCAGTCGTTGATGGTCCGTGTGTAGCAGTGTCCCCTCCGCCTCGCCCTTGTTCCATCCGATCTGGTCTCGTCTGGTCAGCTTTCTCTTGGCTCCGCTCCTCAGATCGCAACATCATCCTTGATCGGCCCTTCAACACTGTCGTTCCTCCTGCCTTCCTCATGAGTTCATTCAAGCGCCGCTTGCCCCCCGGCCAGGCTCGACTCCCCCTTGCCACCAAGGTCTCCGCTCACAACGGCCAGGTTCTCCTTTCGACCGGGTGCCCGTCGCTCGACGACGTCTTGGGCGGCGGTTTGCCCATCGGATCTGTTATCCTCATCAAAGAAGATCGATACACCGGCTATTCCGACATTCTCCTCAAGTATTTTCTCGCCCAAGGCATCGTCGCTCGCCATCCGATCTTCCTTGCTACCGCCGACGAAAACGGCACCGAAACCTTCCGGAAGGGTCTCATGGGTGTCTCTGAGGGCAAGGGTGGAGAAGATGATGCCGTCCTCACCTCCAGAGATGGCGAGATCAAAAATGCCCCTTCCCTCCAGGCTTCCGACGGAGACTCCAAGCTCAAGATTGCCTGGCGATATCAAGGACAGGCCCCTCCATCAGCAGGCACACCCCGCAGTCCTGCATCGAGCCTTCTGCAGGTCCGTCCTGCTCTCAACTGATCCGCCAGATCTGCCCCAAACGAGCCCTCTCTAATCGTTTCGTACCCTCTATCTTTTCGCCCCTACGACCATCTTTCCATGTTCGTCCCTCCAGCGCCTCAGCCCTCTCCCTCTGGCAGGCTTCCGGATCCACCCTACTGCGCAACATTCGATCTGACCAGGAAAATGTCACCCCAGCTGCTCGGAGATATGCACAACCAAATGACTATGCTTGATGTTGGTCTCTGGGCCAATGACGATGTCACGTCCAAATACGACAGACTGCTGAACAACATCCAGGACCTTATCGAATCTGGAGGATTCCGGTATGGTCAAGGAGTCTCTGCCACATTCATGTGTGACTCGCCCTTCATCTTTTCTGGCACTTCTGATATCACCTTGCTCATTTATGAGTGGTAGCCCATCCTTCGCCGCTTCCACCTTGACCTTCAAAGACTTCAGCCTCGCATAGGCCTTTGTGCATGTCCGTCTCATCACGGCAACATCGTCGTCCACTCCTCAGGCCAACCGCCCCACCTCCGCCATCCGGGATTCGAGATGCCCTCCGAATCGGGGTTCATTCAATCGGCTCCCCAATGTGGGGAATGGAAGATTGTACGATGACATCACAGGCAAGTAACCTCATGCGATGGGATGATGATCACACCCTTGGAGTGATCTGCTCGCCTGGTGCTAACGAGCCCACCATCGCAGGCTATGTTTCGGTTTTTCCATCGTCTTCGGGGACTCGTACGATTCTCCTTCTCGACCGCTTTCGTCACCATCCCCGCACATCTCTACAATGACTATCATGGCGTCACCTCCAACCCAGTCATCCGCCGGATCGAACACATGTGTGATGCCGTCATCGAAATCGAGTCCTTTGCTGGTGCGTCTCAAGCTTATGCTTGCCTTACGGGGGCTCGTATTTCGCTGCCAAGTGACTGTGGGCCCTTGGATATTGCTCTGCACATCGGAACAACCACTTCTAATCCAGCGCACCACTATCATACTTCCCCCTTCTCTAGGTTCACCCAAAACTATAAACACGGCCTACACATCGGACTATCATGGCTTTATCCATGCCATCCGCCTCCCCCGACTCAACTCGCTATCACACTCGACCCGCTTCCCAGAATCACAAGTGCGCTCCCTGGCATTCAAGGTGCGCCGAAAACGGTTTTTAATTGAACCATTCCACCTCCCACCTGAAGCTGGGGACTCTGCTGAACGGGAATCCAAGTCGAAAGGCACGGATCTCCCAAAGAATCAGACTTCATCAGTCGCCAGAAGCGTCTCCAGAAACATCGTCCCTTCGACAGGATGTGCGGCCGGTCTTGACATGAAGGCAAAGCAACTTGACTTTTAACGGTTGTCGACTATCAAGTCATCTGTGGCCGGCGCGACTGACTTGGCGGATCACTGAGTTGCTTGGCATCGATACAGCCGCATCAATTGTGACAATGACGTTGCTATTTGCAAGCAGTGCAACGCCAACTCCAGGAGAGCTAATACATCGAACCGTTTAAATCAAAGCAGATGGCTCTATCTCGCCGGGAAACTCTCCCATGTCCAGGCTCCGTTGAGTCCACGGCCCAGGACACAAAGCCCATCCAACCTCGCTGATCGGGAATTACATCCGATTCAATGAAATAGGACACACCGGATTTTGATGAATGTTCTCCCTCAACACATCGCACGCTCGCCATGACCGTTCAGTGATGTGTTTCTGGATCTGAATCAAGGACGCTTTCTCGCTCAGATGGCTCCCCGCAAGCGAAAGGCACCAGCCAGGCAACGTCGATTCAAGCGACTCGATCTCCAGGTGTGCTCACAGTGCCGGGAAGCCAAGCGACTCGATAAGGCCGAGCATCTTGATATCAATACACCATGGAACTGTCCCGAGAGTCGAGTGAATGCATCACACTCCCACGTCGAGTGAATGCACCACACAAAGAGATTGCCAACCAGGACGGGAAACAATCGCATGGCTTGCCCACTGGAGCCTACTGAAGTTCGGCAGACTTGTGTCGCTGATGTCGGAAAATGACTGCACCCATTGAGTTTTGGCTCCACTCCCCAGAGAGATAGGTCGGTGACTTCGGGCCGTGTGGGTATTGTGGTGCCGACACCGGCTGCCCAAGATGGATCCTTCACCGCCGTGGATCCGAGGCGGGACCCTGGCCATTCCTCCCTGGGATTTGGTCTGTAGTGTCCTGTGTGAGCGTGGAGATGTCTGGGGTGAACGAGTCCGACGAGGGCAAACGAGTCGCTACAAGTCAGAGCAGGAGGTCATGCCCGGGATGAGGGGGAAGGCACAGGGCAAACAGCAGAGTCGTTGGATAGCCTCAGCAAGCGGATTATATTGAGGCCGGAGCGCCAATCGACGTCATTCAGCTAGGCAGCCGATCAACACCAGTCAATCCGTGCGTTGAAGTGTCCCGTTGCAAAATGAGTCCGCTGGGCAGCCAAAAAGCCCTCCTCATCAAATCTATCGATTCTCGGCTCCCTCGCGCTCCATCCAGTGGACTCGTTGGGTCGGATCTCATTAACTATCACGCCCATCAATACACTGTGGTTTGACCAGCACAAATCTCGAAATGAGGGACCGACTTCAAGACCTCAACAATGTATGGAGGAGTCGTATCCGGTTGAGACGCATCGGCAACAGGCAGCTGCAATTTGTTCGGACAGGCGCACTCAAAGCCGGGATTCGCGGGACGAGTTCTCATGTGCTGCTTGCGTGATTTAATCTCCTGCAGAACCCTCCCGATGGTGGTAGTAAAGCACCAGCCGGCGAAAAGCCTGAGAAGGCCGAAAAGGCAGAGAAAAAGGACAAAGAGAAGAAAGGAGCCCAAGGTGGAGAGCCACAGGATAATGTCATGACCGGCTTCTTCGACGAGGTACCTCACACAGAGCGACGAGCATCGCGACCCTTTCGCACGGAGCATATGGAGAGTCCGTAGAAGTGCTCACCATGGCTTCCACATGTATCCGCCAGATCGGCGGAATCAATGACTCAATAGCGACAATCAAGAACAACATCGAGCAGATCGAGGCGCTCCACAACAAGGCCTTGAACACCATCAGCGAAGATCAGAGTACCCGTGCGTGTTGGCGCAAAGCGCTCGATATGATCTGACCGGAGCTATGCCGGACGGCGGGTATATTCTTCCGGGAGACCAGCTGTCTCATACTTATGACCGCCGCTCTTGTTTAGAAAACGCCAAGGAGCTCGACAAATGGATGGACAAGACCAACAAGCTGGCGGCCGATATCCGGAACAGACTAAAAGGTCAGTAAGCATGTATGCGGTCTTGGATGTTCTCGGTCTTGGATGTTCTCGGTCGCTCCGTGGGCAGACCGGGCTGCTGCTGGCCACCGCAATCATACGGCTGATATCGGTGCCTCAATACCCCAGCGATGGATGCGAAGAACAAAAAATTGTCGGTCGAGAATCCCGGATCAAGCGACATCCGCATTCGCATCAACCAGGTGCGCTCCGTCACAAGAGCCTACTCGCTCTAAACCGACGCACCTGCCCTTTGGAACGCAGATGCAGGGCGGAGGGAGTGCAGAGAGGGCGAGAGCAAAGGCAGGACAGAGTACAGAGCGCTTGAATCTCTGCAGAGACACTTGGGACTGATCGAATGGCGGCCGACCGGTACACATCCATAACAGCACTCTGCAGCGGCCAAAAAGTTCCTCGATGTCATGACCGAATACAAGGACATTCAGAAGAAGTACCAGGACAAATACAAGCAACGAATGCAGCGCCAGTTCCTGATAGGCAAGTCTCTCCGGCAAGCCTGTGCGGCTTGCGTGACTTGTGGGGAATATGGACAATATGACCACACCATCTGACATCGGAATACAACAGTGAAACCCGGGGCGACACCAGAAGAAGTCGAAAAAATGATGGACGGAGACAGTGGCCCCGTCTTTGCCCAGCAGGTATGGTCTGCTCCCCGGCTCTCAGCGGCAGCAGCCACGATGCCAAAACGAGCGAGCATTCTCATCCTACGTCATGTTAGATCATGCACAGCGGACAGAAAGCAGAAGCAAAGAAGGCCTTGCAAGACATTCAAGATCGACACCACGACATTCAAAAGATCGAGCAGTCCATCATTGTATGCCTCATGTTACAGCGAGCCTGGCTGCGACCAGCAAACTCCCCCGATCCCCATGCGCTTGCAGCTGCAGCCGCGCTATGCAATATCTGATGGTATCTTCTCGCCATGGTCGCATAGGAACTACAACAACTGTTTATCGACATGGCTGTGCTCGTCCAAGCACAGGGCGAGATGCTCAACCAAATCGAAATCCACGTGGAAAATGCCAAGGACCATACGGACCAAGGAGCCAAGGCTTTGCACCAGGCCGTAAAGCTGCAGAAGAAATCCAGAAAGGTGGGTGGAAGTAGCAGAGCTGCTGCGACACCGGACCTGGGATGCCGTGCTCCACCAACAACCCGAGACCAGCATGGTCCCGTCTGCCTCCGATCCCGCACTGACCATGTCTCTCTATGGAAATGCCATCACCACACGCTCGGCTCCCTGCTGCATCTGATGGACAGAAAATGTGCATCATCATCGTGTGCCTGATCCTCCTGATTGTGGGAGTGGGTCTGGCAGTATACTTCCTGACGAAGCATTAGACGGGGCCCACATGAGACGGAACCCACCCCGGCTTGCTTTTGAATGTCGCTTTTTGGGGGCCCAAATACACACATTCGTCGCTCGTGACGACCACCCAGGCCTCTGGGCCCTGTCGCTTGAGGCTCCTGCGCTGTGTCGAGTCGGTTCCTTGGCAATGAAGCACTCAGTCGTGGGGCGGGTGGCGACGCACGGCGAGAGCACCTTCTCCCTTCTCGCCGCGGAAACCGGCCTCGCCATGCCCTTGGACTTGCTCTGCCTCCATCTCCTCACCCCCTGCACCTGCCCTTGCATCTCGCATCCCACCCACCCTCATCCAGCGTCCACCAACATGTCCGGTCTCGGCAAGAAACTGACGTCGAGCGTGTCGGCCTTCATCGGCAAGAAGCCCACCGCCGAGAACTTCCGAGCCGATCCAACCAACCACGAGTTCCAGGACCATGTTCTGGACCACTTCTCTCTCAGTCTTACGGGTAAGCGCAACCCCAAGTTTCTGGGCGGCCTGGACGTACTGGACGTGCTGGCTTGCCGATAGCGAACCGGCAGTGCAGCATCACAGCGACAATTGTCATTGCTCGGCCATCGATGCAGCAGCAGCAACAACAACAGCAGCAGCAGGCATCTCTATTCCGTCCCCTTGCCAGCCTGCAGAGCCTGCCCTGCTGCAAACCTCTTCCTGGCTGACACCATTCCCCTCACGCCTGTGTTGCGCCAAAGCGCTGCTCAAGAATCAGTGGATCGCCGAGAGCACACTGAATTTGATCCTGGATACCTTTGATTCGCACCGCCTGCCTCTCAACCTCGATGCCGCAGTCACCCGCTCCGGCCAGTCCCATAGCCGTGCCCCGAGTGGTTCCTCGGCTCTACCGAAGCGAACCGGCGACAGCGCAATCGCCGGTGCCGGTGCCAGTGCTGGCGCTGGTGCTCCACCGCCGCTGCCTTCGCGCCAGCCGACCTCGGCCGCCAAGAGCCCGAACCTTGACGACCGGATCAATAACGTCTCGAGCGCCATCGGTCGGACAGCCGGGGCTGCAGCTGGGGCCGCAGTCTCCGAGAGCGTCACCGTTGGACTCAACGAAAGGATGGGGCACCTGGGAATCAAGGGCGCTGGCCAGTACACTGCCGGAGTCGGCAAGTTTGTTGGCAGCCAGGTCGGTGCTGCAACGAGCGCAAGTGTGTCCCAGAGCGTGAGCTCGAATGTCAATTCGCAGATCAACAGCCTTGGCCTTCGCAAGACCGCCTCAAGCGCACCGCAAAAGCGCCTGGCCATCGCCATCTCCGACTTTGAGACAACAGAGACGGGCGACTTGCCGTTCCGAGTAGGCGACTTTATCACGATTGTCGAGGATGGTACGTTCGTCTGCTCGACGTCCTTGCACAAGCTGCGGTTTCAGTCGGGGCGATGACCTACATCCACTAGCCATTAGCGTGCTCACCTACATCTTGTCTTCCTGTCTTCCTGTACTCACACCGCTTTGCCCTCGAACAATCAAGTCGACGACAACTGGTATCGCGGAGAGCTCCGGGGCAAGACCGGGATCTTTCCCAAATCGTTTGTCGAGCTCCGATCTTGAGCATCGCCGACCCCTTCATCAACCAAATTACCCACAGGGATTTCTGTGAAGTCCAGGCATGCGCTGGGAAGATCGGCTGCTGGGTTTGGCGACTGAGCCAGAATCTCATGGCATGTCTGCCATCTCGACTCTCTGTGACGACGGTGTGACGCACCACCGCACTGCCTTTTAATGAAAGGAAGCCGCAGCCGGATTGACCACATCCATAGTGGGGCAGAACATCCTGAGTCGATTGCCAATAGCAGCCACTGTTGGATATCCATGGGTTTGTCTCTGCATGCGGAGGAGCACTGGTTTGGCTGAGAGATAATGAAGTGTTTTGTGAGCAGCTGAGGTTGAGGAAGATGGTTCTTCAGGATACCATCCTTCTAAAGCAACCGGATCATCCAGACTCTGAGGCTGAGAGCCGCCATTGCGAACAGGCCCATCAATGTCGGCCCCATCGAGATGTGGTCTCCTTGAATCAGCACATTGACCGTTGTTGCCGCCAGTCGTTGCTGTTTCCTGCATGTCCATGGCCCCTGCGTGCCCATAGTTCCTGCTCGTCGATATCCATGGGCGATGATCGACTCGTACACCACGACCATGCAGTCGAATATCGATGGACTCGGAAGCAAGAACACACTCGAAACCGCAGCATCTCGTCCGGGCTGCGAACGCTATCAAGCGGCCATGCCCGGGCGACGCAATCCTCCCCAATCATGGCCAAACACACGGTGCTTCCTTGAATCTTGCCCTCGTCAGACTTGCGACAACGCAAGATCGTCGTGCTGGATTGGTGGGGGGGGGACTATCGATTGGCGAGACTGTGAGAACTCGCCGAAGACTCGAGCTGGATTTGATCTGACCTACCGGCCTCGCAGCCAGTTGTGCGCTCTTGCCGTCTCGCAGCTCCTCCTGCTCGAGTGTGTGAATCGAGAGATATAGACCCTCTCTCGCCAGCATACGCCCAAGTGACTTGCCTCCAGGGAATCGAGTCTGTCGAACCCGTTGCTCTCGTCGACACAGCGACCAAATATCATCCGTCCAGTGAGATGGTTCGTATGCCCAGATCTGCCGTTGACAACGGTCCCGGCTGCAAGAATAGTCAGTCGGCCCAGGTTGCAGCAACACTCTCTCTGGCGACACATGTACTGATGATGCCTTGGGTATTCGCCGCTTCTCAGAAATCGTTTGTTCACGAGAAAGCTCCAAAGATGAGCAGCATTGTTCTTGCGGACTTTGTGGATACGTTGCAGACTGCAGTCACTACAACGACGGCTGCACTCAACTCCCAAACCGAGACCATCTCCCGCAAGCTTTCCCACTCAATCCAGCGCGGCGAACAGTTCATCCAGAACCTCAAAGTGCCCCAGGGCCAGGCATCACGGACTCAGGAAAGCCCAAGGAAGCACCGTCCTGTTCGATCGGAAAACAGGTCTCACTCGCCCCCGAGCCGTGACATTCAGCAAAAGCTCTCGGCTCTCGAGACAGCCCTGATCGAGGAGCCTCACCAGCGTGCGCAAGCCAGGACTGACTCTGAGGCTGGCGCTCGGCATGCCGACACCGACGAGCACGACGAGTTGCTGGCAAAGGTTGCTGAGCTCCAGTCCCGAAACTCGATGCTGCTGCTCGAGAATGCCAAGAAGGAAATGAGACTAGAGGAGGCCACTCGGTGTGTCAAGACCATCCAGGCAGATGTCCATCGTTTGGAAGCCCAGATCGAGAGACTGATGCTCGAGAAAGAGGAGGCAACAGAGCGCTGCAATGTGCTTCAGAGCATGCTGGACCAGACTGCCAAGCACGAGGGCATCCCCGGCTCCAGCCAGCCGAAGCTGGAGAACCGATTCTCGGACGTAACTTTGAGAGAATCAATCTCGGTCAGCCCATCGGGGCACAGTGACCTGGCGAACGGTCTTGTGCAGTCCGCCGAGCCTCCCAAACTCTTCAAGCCCAGCTCGACGCCGCGGCCCAAGCGATCGAGCAGCATCTCGCAGAACATCTCGGAGATTTATGCGATTGGAAAGGAGCTCTTTGGTCGGCGAGAAGGCATCCCGCCCTCCCAGCACAGTCCGCTGGAAAGAGCTCTGGTTGAGACCCATTCCCTGGAGCCTGGTGCGAGTCCGTTGCAGCAGCCAATCCCGACTAGCGCAGAGTCAGCCCATAGGAGTACTCCCCAGCCGCTTCTCCAGCGCAAACTTAGCATCGGCAATCTCTTAGGCATGATGCCCGGAGTAAATGCCGCGGCTGAAGACGCAGGCACAGATCACCACAACAGCAGCACCCGTGCTCCACGGAGGCTGGGAGGACCGGGCGACCAAGCATTCGTTCGAAGCGTCGACCACGGCGGCGAGGATGGAGTCGCGGCGCGAGGCTCCGTTGGCTCGTTCTTTGGAGGGAAGCAGTTCAAGTTCAAGGCCAAAGGAGCCAAAGTCCCGGCGAGCTCCGCGACGCTTCTGGCCGAGGCTGCGGTCGAGGAGCCGCTGACAGATGCTCACAGCGTGGATGATGTGACGCCTGTGGAGTGGACCAGCTACCAGCCCAACAAGATCCGAGGCACTCCAACAAAATGCTTTGAATAGCAAAGGCACAGTCCGCCTCCAGGTCGTCCTGTGTGGATGGTATCATGATGCAGATGGTATCATGATGCAGTGCAGCATCTCGCATCGCAAGCCAAGCAAATGGATGCGTGGGAAAGTACCAGCTTGAGCCAGCGAGGTGAAGAGATACAATCAAAGCACAGAGCATTTTGATTCGTATTCGGAATAGCCAGGGCCCTAGTTTTGATCGATGCTGTGTTGGAAAAGGACACTGTGCGTTGGCTATGATCGTCAGCCGGTGCAGATGGTGCAGCTGATGTTACTTTCTGGATCTTGAATACACACACCCCGTCGATCGCCCACAGAGCTGTTCAGCTCTTACAATGCATGCACCATACTTATGCATCGCCTTATCAGTGCTTCTCAGAACATGATCATACCATACCAGTCAATCATTGCCACAGGAGGCTGGATGTATCCAATACTGCGACCCCCTCCCCAAACCAACAAAATGAGAAGGATCCTTAGTGACATACTGTCCCGTTTGGTTCCAAACAGGCTGTATTCTGAAATCTGCATGATGTCCCGCGCTGCCTTGGAAGTGTCGACGGCTACAAAATACGACGGATAGTTCTCTTGGCCATTTTGAAGACGGCGCCCTTGACGGTGCCGTAAAAGGCCCGGCGAAACGCAAATCGGGGCGTCTGGTGCAAAATCTTGAAGCGCATTTCCTGGCGGCAGCGCTCTTGGATAATGGCTTTGGCACTGGAAGTGCCTTCCTTGGAAACCACCTCGGCGGTGTGCCGCATCATGTTCCACTCGGTTATGAGTCTCTGCCGAAGAAACTCGAGCGGCGTGGCAATCAAGATAGCGGTGACGCCGCCCAGGGTTCCGCCAACGACATTGTAGAATGAGGGAGGTAAATCAGAGCGGTACTTGGATTTGAGCATGGCAATATATCGGTCGGTGAATCCGTAGTACATCGAGACGAACGGGGCTGTGGTGACGACGATGTGCGAGAACTGCCGCATAAGAGGGAGCGGGCCACAAGCCGACACTGCGACCTGGACACCTGTCTTTGCCGACCCAGACTCTGCGCGAGCACAGAAGGAAGCGCTGGGGTAAGAGAGAGCATGCGATGCGATCCGGTGCGAGGCAGCCACAGGCAATGAAGCAACGAACCTTTTGCCAGGTCGAGGGCTTCCCGGATCGAAACCATGGGAGCAAGGAGCGTGGCCTCAACCAAGGTGGCTCCAAGGCCGGCATAGAATGCCACAGCCCATCCATAGCCAACCCAGCCGGTGCGCCGGAGCTGGTGCTCGAACGACTCTCTTGCAAACTCGTATGAGGCCATGAGCAGGCCTGTTCCCGGTGCTCGAACGGCGCAGGTCTTGAGGATCGAAAGCGACATGGACGAGAGCGAGATGCTCGGGCTAATGCCCAGATGGTACCGCAGTGCTGCCATAGGGCTCCGGAGCATTGTAGGCTTTTGGGCAGGCGAAGCAGAGGCCGCCGAGCCTGTCGGCTGGACCTGGATGGGCTTTTGGTCGACAAGAGGGCCTTCGACCGGATACAGAACGAGCTCGGTCAGGAAACCCGCCAGCGTCCCGCCGGCAAGGACCTGGATGAAAGAGGCTATGACGCTTTGCTTCTCGTGGTGAGGAGCAGAAGAGGCATTCTGCGGGGGGTTGGTTGTGCCGGACATGGTCGTTTCCTTTGAACAGGACGGATGGCACGGATGTGTGAATGAAGCGGCGGCAGGACCAGCCGACCAAGTCAGCGCCGCGGACAATGGTTGTGAAGAATGCTCACCAGAACTTACAGACAAGCCAAGCGAGGTGCTCCAGGAGCGACGACGTCAGCGAAGAATGAACAGGACGACAGGCAAGACAGCGAGCAAGCAGGACAACGAACGAGCAGGACAACGAACGAGCAGGACGCGAGCTTTGGATGGCGGGTCATCGTGAATCACTGCCCGAGCAGCACGACGGCCACCAGCGAGCCGAGTCGGTGACCCTATCGCCGGGGATACAGCGCAACCGACCATGCATGGCCCTGGCAGCACTGGTGTTGCTGGACGAGCACAATGTCGGCAGCGTCGATGCT
The DNA here is from genome assembly GCF_025602895.1 of Polychytrium aggregatum. Lineage (NCBI taxonomy): Eukaryota > Fungi > Chytridiomycota > Chytridiomycetes > Polychytriales > Polychytrium > Polychytrium aggregatum. The sequence goes on along the minus strand of NW_026516305.1, from coordinate 154,222 downwards.
GCCGGCCAGGGACAGTCCATCGGCCATGTCGGCAAGTCGCGGGCCAACCCAGCCACGCCGCGCCCATCCGGATCCGGGCCTTTGCTGCTCTGGGCTTCTTCCGGCGCTGCCCTTGGCTCTTCCTCGATCTGCCTCGGCCATCCTGGCGCTTGGGCATTCGATCCAACTACTCCATTGGACTGCTCTGTTCAAACGCAGCCATGGTGAGCGCCTGCATCTCTCCACCTCCCTCTTATCCCCAGACCCGGCTGATGCTCGTGGTGGTCTCGGTGCTGACGTCGACCCCGCTTCCCTTCCCAGCCGTGCATCTTAAAAGTCCGAATCGTCTCGGCACGCAATCTCCCAGTCATGGACCGGGCGACCGAGCTGACAGGTATCCCATCGAAAGAAGCCAGCGGCACCAGTAGCAACGGCACCAGCATCACCAACACTCCCAGCATCCACACGAGCGCTCTGGTTGTGTTCATGATTCGTCGGCTCACCGTAGCTCTGTAACTCGACTTGCTTGTGCACGTCGATCCCAAGATGCATTCGTGGAGATCAAGTTTTCAGATCTTGAGGTCCAGAAGACCAGCATCTGCCGACGAACCCTCAACCCGGTGTGGGAGAAGGATTTTCGATTTGTAGGTAGTAGGAGGAGGAACGATGGTGGCTTGCCCCATTCCTTCATATCCTGGGTTCTTCTGTCTGCTGGCTTGGCTGCTGGCTCCTGGGGCTGCTGCTGGCCTCAGGTGTGCCTATGAATCTCAACGACACTGGCCCGATCGGCCTGTAGTTACTCGATTGCCAATCGACTGCGTTTTGAATCGACACCAGGAAATCAGCGACGATGCCGATCTTCAGAACGAGCCGCTCGAAATCAAGGTGATGGATTACGATCAAATCACTTACAACGACGCCATTGGAACCGTGTTTATCGACCTGAATCCACTGCTGAGCTGGGACTCCAACTCCTGCATTTCGGGCTGGTTTCCGATGTAAGGTGTCGCTCGTCTCCGCCTTTCAGCCGCGCAGTGGCATGTTGCGTTGCGCGCGAACGCAGGGCGGTCTGTCAAGTGTTGTCTTTGTAGCGCTCTGTGTCCCTTCTTTCATCCGACAAGCTCGAGCTCACTCCCTGGTGCATGGCCAACATGCGATTCAGATTCGATACTCTCAGAGGCGTCCGTGGCGAACTGAATGCGCAAATCAAGCTGCAGTTCTTTGGAGACATCAATCCCTTCAAAGACAGCTCGGCAGGCGTGCAATTCTTCTCGATTCCGTCGATTCCGTCGCCGTACCAGCTTGTCTCGGTCTGTGGCCTGGTCAGCGCAGTCATCACCCAAAACGACCCTGAATATGTGAGTCTCGGCTGTCGTGAGGCTCTGCATCTTTGAGACACTGCCCCTCGTGCGATTTCCCAGTCCATGCACCCGGCCAATGCCTCCCTGCGCTTGAGTCGAGACCCTGGGGATTCGGTCATCAGGACGGGTTTTGCATGCGCGCATGATCAAAGCCCGCCCCCGAGTCGGGCGACCAGGTTCAGTGGCATACCGAGCATCTGGATGATTTGTGCTCATGCGTCGGCTTGCCGGCGGTCTCGTTTTCGGCCATGGCCAACCACTCGAACAGGACTGGAACGACAGCTTCCGGACGCCCCGAACGTCGAACGAAGCCCGAGCGCGCCTCCTGTTCCAACTCAGCGGTCAGTTGCGACGCCAGCTCGGCAAAAAAGTCCTTGAAATGAACGGCAACACTGTCCTTGGCTTCAAGCAGTACTTTGATTTGGAAACCAAGGAGAAAACCATCACGGCACGGGCAATAGGCACCGCTGTGCGACTGGTTACGCCAGAGCGATTCCTGGTCGAGCGGCGCTCGTCGCTGGCCTCTGTGCGATCGGCTGCATCCGATCCAACAAAGTCCTTGGATCTTGTACAGAATAGCGGCAGCGCCGTCTATACCGCCGGGGGGCGAATGCATCCACTTGATTTGGCCAAGGCCCGAGACGAAGCCCTCCCGACTTTGCCCTCGGATCGAGACATGACAGCCAATCCGACCCCCGTGGTGCCCCAGCTTCCGCAGGTCTACCGCGACCCACAGATTCTCACCCTACACGAGTTCCCGCCCGGATGCATCTTGGGTATGGGTGGCCTAGTCAGCGCCACCTCGGTGAAGATCATCGAAAACAACGAAAAGGAAGTGCGCGAGTCGTGGTGGACCGAGCTTCGGGAAGAAATCAAGAGCCACGCCCGGACCTTGGGCTGCGCCTTTGTTGTTGGATACTCCGAACATGTGAGCATCACCGATGAGGTTGCCGTCCTGCACTGCAGCGGAACGGCCATCGTCCTTGACACAGCCATGCTCAACGACCGATTCAGCCACTCCGTGTCGCAGATAGAGCGGCCGTCGATTATTGCCGACCGAGCGGTGCTGGAGAGCAGCATCTACATCAAAGGCGGCAAGAACACCGGGTCGTCCGACTTGTACTCAAGCCCCAGCATCACCGAAACTCCAAAAGTCTCGCTCTTGGGAAGCTCCTTTAAAGAGGCTGCCCAGGTTGAGCTGTTTCTCCGAAAGAAGCACAGACATCGATCTCCAAGTATGTCCACAGCTGCGATCCGACAGGATCTGGATCGATCTCGAGAGCCTCCTCCCCTCGAGCTTCGTGATTGTGCTAAATCGTCGGGGATTGATCGAGTCATGTTGTCTGAACGACGAACTGGATCGACCTCGCGGAGATACCGGACATACAAGCATGTATCGCGTTGCCAGAAACCCGATGCAGTGATAGACTCAACTGACGACCCGCCTTTTCATATCACGTCCAGAATGCCAGAGCGCACACATATCGTATCGATGCCAAGACTCGCCCTTCCCCATGGCGTTCACAAAGTGCGCGAGTTGCAAGAAGAGGTTTGTTCCAGAAGTCCTCTTGACGACAGTCGAGCCGCTGATGGAACTCGAGACTATCGGAAAAGGGGATGTTGATCGAAGCGCACGGTGAGTAAGGCAGTAGTTGGTAGTCTGGTCGGCATGCACGTGCCGCAGTCGTCGGCAGCGGCACCGCTTGTTTCCTGTGCGGCATACTCTGACTGCTACTTGGGCTTCCTGCGGCCAGTCCTGCGGCAGAAAAAAAGCCGAGTGGGCGACTCCCGGGCGAGCATCATCAGCGAGTCGCTTCCGTTTGCCCAGTATGACATCCATCGGCAGCTGATGTACAAGTTGAGGATCTACGGGCTGAATGCCATCTTTGGCCTCAAGATCGAGTTCACCGTTGGAGAATCGCTCATGACGGCCACGGCCAGGGGAACAGCGGTCTTTGTCAAGGCGCTCCCAAGTCCCCCTGTGATGAAGGTGTTCCGCAACCTCGACGTCGTCGACGCTGAAGACGAACGACTGCTGGAGATACAGCGTCAAATCATGCTCAAGAGCGAGTATAACCGCAAGCAGATTGAGGCGGTGCTGAACGCCGAGTCCGCCGAGTCCGCCCATGAACGCGCTGCAAGCACCAGCACCCTCCCTGAGTATCTGGCCGAAGCTCAGAAACCCAAGAGCGAGATGCAGCCGGGCACCCCTGCCGCCGGCCCAACAGGACTCCGACGCGCCCAGAGCACCAACCATAGCGACTCAGACTCGGATAGCTCCCTGGAGTCGGACGAGGACAACCCAGAGGAGGCCACGGCGCGTCAGCGAACCTCGACGGTCATCCAGATTGACGACGAACACGACGAGGACCTGGTACTACTCCTGGATGCGCAGTTTCCGGAGACGTTCTCGCTCAACAATGTGCGGTCGTTGGTCGGGTGCGAGAGCAATGGCGGCCCAGGCCAGTCCGCATGCCACACCCAAATGATCACCATGGTCAAGCAGTCCCTTATCGATCGGTCGTCACATCACCCGAATCGGCAATTTGCCAACATCTTCAAGAACATGTACAAGGAGCTGCAGCTGCAGCTGTCGTACTTTTCTACCTGCGTAGTCTCGGGAATCACCTACGACGTGCAGCTTCCAAAGGAGAACGAGGTGCAAGTATGCCTCAACGCCATAGCGATGGGATACCTGCCGTGTGCGGACCAAACCGACGACAACATGTCGTCCTCCGAAGGCTTTGATGTGGACGAGGGAATCCGCCCGATGCCCGCACCAGCGCGCGAAAACACAAAGACATCGTTCGCATCCCGCCGCTCATCCACGGATTCGGTGGACGAGGCAATGGTCTTTGACATCGAGGAGGTGGACTCTGAGATCCATGGCTCGATCGAGGCCGAGAGCAACCTTGTGGGCCTGAACAATCGCCCATCACTCCCAAACGTGCGCTCAGACTCGAGCACAACCGCGCCTGCGATTCCCCTTCCGACCAGCGCCATCGACCCGTCGCTGTTCATCGAGATCACGCCGCTTCCATCGCTCCCGAACGCCAAGGTCGAGCGCTTCCTCGGCCGCATCTCCATGCACTTTATCAAAGAGGCCACCATGATCTACGAGTCCGGGGTCGGCAGCAGCGGCATGGGCGGTTTCACCCACATTTTCCTGGCAGAGCTGTACTCTATAGCAAGAGCCCACACAGCCGCCCTTGGTGGGAACGCCCTTGTCGCCTTCACGATCGACCAGTGCCTCTTCTCCGAAAGCATCAAAAATCAGGGATATGCTCTCATCTCGATCAGCGGCGATGTCGTTGAGAGCCACAATCTCCAAGGCTGCACGCAAGCCCCGCAGATGCCCTTCACAAGCCGCATCTTGCCGAACCACCGCCACGATCACGCTCTGAACGAAGGCTTGACCAAGCTGAGTCTGGCCAAGAACAGGATTGCCTCGATTTTGCGGCAGTGAGTGCGAGATGGCGAACGTCATCCGTTCCTGGCATTCGGTCCAGCATCCCCTCCCCCCAACTACGAATAATAGACAACCTCACGCACTGGATCGATCAAAAAAAACAACGACCCATCCGCGCAGCGTGCGATATCCTGAGTGTTGCAAATGGCGATTATGTTCTGTCGGTATGCTATCTCTATCAAGCGAACACATTCTGTGCCTGATGAAGGCGGAGGAAAACGAGTAGCAGGGCGCTTTGACCCAGGGGCCGAGTGGAATGGAATCTCGTGATGAAGTAATAGGGAAGGAGGGTGAAAGAGGACATGGTGCGATGGGAGATCGTGAGCAGACGGAAGATGATAAATTTGACGAAAGGAGTGGGGTGGGCGAGGGATAGGTGGAGCAAAGGCTATCGCCGGCATCTGGGTTGCGCTTGAGCTCGAGCACAGTGCCCGCTCCAGAGCCCAGACCCAATGCTTTGATATAAGCAGACACGAATGCGGACACGGATGCGGACACGAATGCGGACCGCCCGACGTCGGTGAGTTTCTTGATGTGCGCGCGATCCTGTACATCCATCTGACCGGCGCGCAGCGAGTACCGCACAAGTCTACCATTCCTCGCCGAGGCCGTGCTTGAGCCGATAGTCAATGAGGCTCTGGATGGTGATGAGCTTCAGGCCAAACTTCTTTGCAAAGACCCGGAGATGGTCCCGACGGGCCATGCGGCCGTCGTCCAAGACAACCTCGCAGATGGCGGCGACAGGGGCCTTGCCGGCGAGCTTGCACAAATCCACGGCGGCCTCGGTATGGCCTATACGCTTCAGCACGCCGCCGGGGACAGCGCGGAGGGGCAGAATGTGTCCGGGCCGGGTGAGATCGCTGGCCACCGACGAAGCCGATGCAAGAGTGCGCAGGGTGAGAGCGCGGTCGGATGCGCTTATGCCGGTGGTGGTGCCTGGACGAAGAGCGAATCGCATGAGTACAAAGATGACGGCGGCCGAGCACTGCGCACACAGGCCATCAAGATTCGCAAGTCTACGCATAAACGCGCTATATCGACCCCGCAAGGATCAATCTGGAGCTTGCTTTGCCGGTGGCCCGCGACCGGATCCAGTGCCACGATCCGTGCCATGATCGTAGCAGTGGCAGCGAATCGTAGCAGTGGCAACGAATCGTAGCAGTCACTCAACGTACGCTTTGTCGCATCACAGGTGATGGTATAGGCCGTTCTGTATGCGTCACGATTATCTTTGACCATGAGCGGCAGCTCAAGCTTGCTCAGGACTTCGTCTGGAGCTGGGGCGCAGATAAGGCCGCTGGATCGGATGGCTTGTCAATCACCGGAGCCCTGAACCTCCTATCTGCGACAGCAAGCAGCCCCGATATCCATGGGAGGCTCGGAGGCACCCCCGGTCGGCTTACCTCGAATAGCGGATCAAAAAGGCCATCTTCTCCATGGTGGCATCTTGAGCAGCTATGATCAAGTCGCCCTCGTTCTCACGATCCTCGTTGTCAACGGCAATGACAAAATTTCCCTTGCCTGTTGGTCGCGTATGGCCATATCAGTGGCGAAGTGGCACTCGACGATGCACCAGCATGTTTCCATGGCACATCTGCGCCACGCATTGGCGAGACGACTACTTACGGAACTCCTCGATTGCATCCTCGACAGAGTCAAAGTGCCGCCCGGCATCGGAGTCTGCGGCAATGGGGATATTGGCTGACGAATAGTACTTGGAGAGGAGGAGAGACTGGAACAGCTGGCCAAACGAGCCGGACGAGTGGATCAGGTTTCCGGACTTGAAGACTGCATGGATGACCGCTGGATCGTTCCCCGAAAGGAGGAGTGCATGCAAAAGCTCCTTGGTGGAAAGCTTCCAGTACGGCTTGAGCTTGACGAGGACCACGTCTGCGACCTTGCCGTCCGCGATAGAACCGGCGTTCAGATCAAGGGCTTCCGCAGGAACAGACGTGACCGAGCGCAAGAGATCCTTGAGAGAATCTTCCGAGGGGGAGCCGCTGCAAACAGTCGGTCGGTTTTAGTGGCAGCCCTCTGATCGATTCAGCAGCGCCCGAATCCCGCTGAGAGCACCCGACGCTGATGGCCGAACAAGCGGCGCGATCGAAAGCTCGCGGACGACTCGGTCTCGGTGCGATGCTGCTGCAGGCCACTCACACCGCAGCCAGTGCCTGCGCCTTTGTCTTCAAGAGCGTCCAGAGATTGGTGGAGTGCTCAAATACGTTGCCTGAGCCCAAAGATTCTATCAAAGCCAAAGCGACCAGATGGGGCGGTGAGATGGGGGCTTGGGCTGTGGCCGGAATTCGGAGCAAAACAGCGGCAGACGACGAAACAGCGGGGAACGGCCGAGCGCGAGCACGCAGTCAAGCATTAAATCTCGGCCGAGAGAAACGGCAGACCCAGACAGGCTTTTGCTGGCCAAAGGCGAGTCCAGGATAAAGCAGTCGAGATACGGGCCAAAGCCACGATCGCCGCCAAGACCCAGTCGCAAAGCGCAATATCGACAGCGGTGGGAAGAGAGCGCAGGCATCCTCGGTTTGGTTGACATACCAGCAGATCCGGTGTGCAGGCGAGCGAGATCGTCGGGCGAGCTCAGGATCCTCAGGGCAGAGTAATGTGCGGCCGACTCAAGAGACAGGCTCTGCAAATCAAAGCCCTCGTTCAGAACGACGGCCGTCGTTGTGCCGTTGCGAGCCGAGTTGGAGAGCGAGTCGGCCAAGATGTCGAGCTAAGGAGATACACCGATACGGGCGCCGGAGCCAAGGGGAATGCGATTAGGCCTTCGGGCCAAAGATCGCGGCGCTTGCGACGAAGATAGCATGTTCGGTCATGGCGGAAACAGGCCGATGAGGCGGAAACAAGTCTACGGAGGGACTGCTGGTACAAACCACTTCGTCGGGGTCAACGGAGCTCAGTCCGGCAAACTTGAGGGAGGTCTCAATCGCAGCATTGATGAGCCCCGGTAGCAACACATATCCCGACCCGTCGACGTCGAGAACCGAGTCGGGATCGTGGTGGCCGACAGGCAGATCGGAGCAGCGGAGACGGCCGTCTTGGAGCACGATTGTTTGGTTCTCGAGCAGATCCAGAGCAGGGCCGGCAAGATAGGCCACGTTCTTGAAGCGGATGGGATAGGATCGGTTCATGGCGTCGGCGAGACAGGGGGCACGAAGGCAGATTGCAGGTTGGAGGTTGTGGATTGTCGACTGGGAGCGTGTAGATTGCGGGCCAAGGACTGCAGAGGATGGAGGCTGGGGCTTCCGATCTTGGGCGGCTGGGACGCAAGTCGAGTCGACGGTTGCCGCGGCCAAGGACAAAGCCGCGTGGTTTTTTTCAGCCGCGGTCGCGCCAGCGGATCCACATGGGGTTGGAAATCGCTCTGACAAATGCATGTGCGAGAGCGATTGCTGGCAAAGGGCGCGACGCAATCGCATGTCACCGCCGGCATGGCCGGATGTCGCCAGCGGACGGCATCGGCAGCGTGCCGCGGGCTCTGTCAGGAGCAGGGGCAAGTTGGGGGGGATGAATGGCGGCAGCAGGATTCTCCAGCGGACGCTGTATGGACCGGTGCCGATAGCTGATCTGCCGGCGCTGGTATGGGGCGACCGATCAGACCCGCAGGCGAATACTGGTGCCTCCGACGTGGAACAGGGCATCTCGTTGAGGGCGCTGGGCACACGACCATGGATCCCGAATGTATCCACCGGCTGCACTTTTCTCGGGCATCCGCTTGTGCTGAGCCTGGATGATACCCGCACGTCCATCATTCGCAACAACCGCCACCAGCGGATCGGCGTCGATGGGATGTATTCGAGAGTGTGCCCCATCCCAAGGGAAGTCGTAGCTGGCTGCATCGGCTCCGTGGGCGCAGACAAGTCCCGGCTATCTGAGCTGCTACTGTGCATCTTGCTGCATCCTCTGGATCTCTGCCTCGAGAGCATCAATGTCCTGCTGCAGCCGCTCGCGATTGGCTGTCACCTGTGCCAGCAGCCGATCATCGACAGACTCGAGCGACTTGGGGTGGACCTGCATGCTAGATGTCGATCTGGACGCAGCCGCATGTGTACTCCGTGATCTGCATGACCAACGGCGATGGTGTTAGCACCGAATCGGCCGCACCGCCGTCTCCACTCGGCTCCACTCGGCTCCACTCGGCTCCACTCAGCTCCATTCGGCTGGACAAGCACCTGTTGCGAGCACACGGCACTCACTTGTGCATGAAGCGATCATGCACTTACGACGGGCGGGTCCGCTGGCTTCCCCGGTTGGTCTTTTTGCTTGGAATCTTGCTGGTGGGTGCGGTTGGGATATGGCGGCCGACTGGCACAGAGGCCGGTGGGCGTGGGAATATGCTGCGGTCATACTCATGGTCGGCGCTGCCCAGTCGGGCACGATGTACCAGCGCCTCGTCGTCGCCATGGAAACTTGGCAAGCTTGAGTGTACAATTGCTCTTTCAGACCCGCCGCCTTCAGCCTCGGCGATGCTGGCACTTCGACGGGCCGGTTCCAGATCGATTTGCTGATACCGCCTCAGCTCCTTGGCCAGACGCTCGTTCTCTCTCAAGAGCGACGCATACGACTTGTCTGCTCGAGCCTTGGCCATGACCAGCTCGCTGTTTTCGCACTGCAAGTTTTCAGCAGCCTCGACCCAGTACGATTTCTCCTCGTCGGGAATGACAGTCGCCGTTGCAGTCCCGTTCTTGGAGTACCGGCGCATCGTCTGGGATGTCCGGCCACCATTGCTCGACAGGCGACTGCTGGCGATCGAGTTGCCTTCGGCCGATACCGCCAGTTCGGGATTCGAGTATCCCCGCATCCGAGGGTCCCGAATTGGAGGAAGGTGGCTCTGAGATAGCCTCGACTGGGCACGAAGCTGGTTGCGGCTCATCAGCGCCAGCGCAGCTGAGGACTTTTGCGGGCCAAGGTAGTCCCGAAAAACCTCGTTCTCGAGCCGGAGACACTTGATCGTCTCTCGCAGTTGCATGACCAGCCGTTCGCGCGGATCGACCCGAACGATGGGCTTGTTGCGGATGCGCTTTGCCCGATTTGCATAGCGCAGCGTCTTGAGTGTCTCTTGGAAATTGAGCTTGGCTGGAGAGATGCACGCGATCATCAGGGCCAGTCCGTGACCTCCCAGCGAATCCGAAAGCAGCTTGGTCAGCTTTGAATCTCGGTATGGGATGTGGGTTTTGCGGCGACTGGCATTTGACAAAGCTGATATGCAGTTTCCTGTGCAGACAATCCGACAGCAGTTTGGGCTTTAGTTCGCCAGCCAAGCCATTAGCGGATGTGCAAGGGCATCCAGCCAAGCAGTCCATACTGACCAAGTGTCAAAAGGCTCTTGTTGATGCTGAGGGTCTCTGTCAGGGTTTCGCCCGATGCCTTGGATTCCTTGACTTTCTCACTGCCTGCAGCGACGAGGGGAATAGCTGTCATCAGCCGAGACAGTGCATGCCGCACCACGGAGCCTGCCTGTTGGAGCCACAAGAAACATACGACCAGATAGCGCCCGTCATTTGTGGGCACCGCTATCGCTATTCTGCGAATCCCCACCTGCGAGATCCACAAAACTGATTTTGCCGTGCTTCCGCAGCCTCGAGTCGTCCTCTGGGTCAACTGTCTCGCTGTCGATGTATATGGTCATGATGCTGTGGCTTCGACTTGATCGCTCGTTGAGCTTATGCGACCCCGTAGTTCTGTTCCGCAAGCCTTGTCATCCGTTGGACCAGAAATGCAAATGAGCAGCTTGCAGTCGACGAGCCAGTTCGCATCCCGCCGACCCCTTCAAGCCGAAACCTCATGTACTGGCACCTGTTTCAACAGCCCCCTCCAGGAATGTCTTTCAAGAATCCCTTTCAAGAATCCCTTTCAAGAATCCCTTTCAAGAATCCCTTTCAAGAATTCCCTCCAAGACCCCATTCAACACCCATGCTGAATGCTGATCGGCTTTGCTGCATACCTTCCTCCAGCACAGCCATGCAGTCGTCCAGGATCTCACACTCGACCACCAGCAGATTCTCGACATAGAATCCCTTGTCCTGACTCCAGCGGACAGGCAGCGGAGGAGTCCCTGGGTTGAGAAGATCCTGCACTTGCTCGTTGTAGATTTCAAGGTAGGCGGCATTGACAAAGAACTCGGACGATGCTGACTCCGACATGGTCCTGTTGGCAATCTCTTCGAAGAGGAACCGCAGCGATCGCGGAACAATACCGGCTTGTTCGCTGAACCAGCCCTCGCTCTGAGAAGGCAGAGGCGCCAGCTCTTCCTCCGCGCCAGTGATGGTAAATGTCTTCCCGGAGCCTGGGAATGTGTGTGAATGGCCATGCGAAACATGAGAACGCCCGCAGCGCTCAGCACAACAGCATGTCTGGCTTGCGGTGAAGCGGGCACATTCGAGGCCTACCTGTCTGGCCAAAAGCAAACACAGTCACAGCGTATCTGTTGGGGCAGTTGATGTCAGAGCGGAATGTTGATTGCTTGCTTGATGGCGAATCGACAGCGGTGCGATTGCCCCATGCGCCATGGCCGATTCGCAATTCAGAATGCCAGATGCGTCGTGGGTAAATCCGAGGCGTTACCCGTCGATTGCTTGAACGATGAGTTCCTTGATCCCGCATTCATCAAACATCTTTTGTTGGGTCGTGTCCTCGGGGAAGACGTGATGAAACGTCAGCGAACGCTCCTTGCCGTCTCCGGACGAGATCTGTGTCGTCGGTGGAGCGTCAGTGGTCAATGCGAGCGACTTCAACAGGGAAATCCCGACAGAGGATAATCGATACTGATGGGATGCGATGCAACAGGCCCTCGGGAATGCAGTCGAAACGAGAGATCCACGAGGCTCGCGAAAGACGCAACAAGCACAAGATGTCCGCCAAGCATGGGATGCAGGGCCCACCGACTTTGAGTGTTTGCTGATCCATCAGACAGCCGATGCCGGGATGCGAGCTGCCCAGAAAGCCCTCGCGGTTGTATTCGATCTCGTTGAAGGGCCGTAGCCTGGTACGATAGCGGACCCGCACAGTCAGGGAGATCCTCATATCACAGCGACGCAGCACTTTGGTCCTCACGCCATCATGAGTCTGCAGAGGCTCGCATGCTGGAGTGTCCGCCCGGGCCCTGGGTCGCATGGAATGCTGGAGTACCTCACTACAACGCGCAGTTGACCCTTTGCGCCATCATCACCGGCCTCGTAGTTATCAATATCACCCTCGGCCTCGGGGTACCATTCTTCGGCACCGCCGATGCTGGACGGCCGCGGCTGCAGCTGCGATGGTGGTTGTGATGGTGGCTGCGGTTGCGGTTGCGGCTGCGGTTGCGGCTGGTAGAGATTCAGTCTCGGCAGCGTTCCGCGATCAGAGGGCATGAGCCTGGGGCCGTGTGCCATTTCGTCGGCATGAGATCAAAGTCGGTCTCGCGACGGGTGGCTCCTCCAGATCGATCCTGCAAGCAGGCCCGTGGCTGGTCTCATTGGCAGAGTCGGGCGCTGGGCGGGAAAAGCGCCATGCAATGAAAGAGGCAACGGCCAGCCGATCCGATTGAGCAGATCGACGACCCTGGCCAAGACATGGCTGGTGTCGGAGTGAAGAGGCAATCGCCAGCGAACAATCATGATGTCGAGAGACCCAGCGATGGCGAGATAGCATGCCCAAGGAAGCATGGACGAGGGCCATGCGAATTCTATTCATCAGTCCGAGCCATGCCATGCCATGCGCCCCGGGCACATCGGCACCAAGATGGATGATGGGCCGAACGATGCGCGCCGATCGATATGCTAAGCAGCAGGCTTGAGCGTAATCCGAATCACAGGGAGGGTTGAGAACCTGGACAACGAGTGCGAGGCATAATTGTAGCTAAGATATCGTTGGCCGGGTCTCGTCTGAGTGGATGGGCGCCGCAATTGCTGGTCGTTTGGTAAATCGGTAGATTGACCCCACGGCAAGAATCGGCCAGCAACCGCATGGAGCAGATATGAAAGCAAAAGTCATCCCGGCCTACCGCTGGGCGCTCTCGGAGCCAGGCTCGGTCTCCACCGAGTTGATTTCAGTCTCCTGTGTCAGATCCTGGGTAGCCTGGCGCTTGACGATCTCGGCGACAGTGACGGCTTTGCTGATCGACTTGGCCTTGCCGACGATCACCACCGATCCACAAGTCTGGGAGGTTGGGGACAGCCCAACACATTCAGTATGCCGGCTCTATAGGCAAGAAGTACCTTTGCTTGGCGTGAGCCAGAGCTTCGGTCGAGGGCTCGCCCAAGTCCGATGGCAGTCGCTGGACCGAAGGCTGCTCATGATCCGCTCGGACGATCGGCGTGCTTGGCGGCTCCTGATCCATCGCTATTCTCTACCTCCAGATGGCCCTGGGCTTGCGTCACATAGGCATTGATCTTTCCTCCGGTCGAGACGCTGAGCGAGTTCTGGCTGTCCATGGCGAGTGTCTCGGCGCGGGGCTGGTGTCGGCAGAACCAGAGTCGCAGATCGGTCGAGAGCCGTGGATGAGTCGGGCGGTGGGGTTTGCTGGTCCCAATCAGGCAGCTTCGTCGAGAGAACATGGTCTCGATCTCAATCTCGCCGCCTTGCCGATCTTCGTTGGCCACCCGCACCCGTCCAGCCGCCTGCCCATTGCTCCCTCTCGTTGAGACCTTGCAGCTGCACCGCATGGACACCCAGGAGCTGTTCACAGAAGCCGCTGAGTACCTGACCTCGCGGAAGGACCTCAAGTTCGAGCGCTCGGTGCTGCTGAAGATCTACGCTCTCTACAAAGTCGGCACCCTCGGCCCGAACAACACTCCCCAGCCGGGCTACTTTGACTTTACGGGACGAGCCAAGGTGTGCGCCGCCTTTTACGACTCATGCTAAGGATTGCTCATGACGTAGACGCATACGCACGACAACATCGGGATGGAGATGGAGCCCAACAGCCTTCCATTCCCCTCGTTCCCTCCATTCCATCTGCTCCCTTCATTCCATCTGGTCCCTCCATTCCATCTGCTCCCTCTGTTCCCTCATCACCTCCGTCTCACCACGACCCCGGCTTGGATCTGTGTTTGCAGTGGGATGCCTGGAAGAGCCACAGCCATTTGTCAAAGGAGGAAGCCCAAGAGCTATACATCCAGCTCGTCGATGAAGTGAGGGGTGGAGCGACAGAATCGCTGCAGGTATGCGACCGCCAAGATCCGCAGGATTACCATCCTTGAAGCGCACGGAATATTGGCCGAGATGGCATCGCTGCTGATGCCCTCATGTCATGTAGCAGGACGGCGCCTCAGGCTCGGCTAGCTCTGAGAGCGGCACCGGCGTTGCTGTCAGCACCATGGGCGGACACCGGGCCGAAATTGCGTAAGTGTTCGCTGCTGTCGACAGAAGAGGCATATGCATCGACGAAGCATGCTTGTCAGCAGCTGCGACGGACAAGCTGATGGAGCTCACGCCGCCGCTGCTCATCGCCAGGGATGCCGACAAAACAATCTTTGAGTGGGCCGAGGAGGGCAATCTCGAGCGGGTCAAGAAGATGATCGAGAATGGGGCCCCCATCGATGGCACCGACGAGCAGGTGAGCCGATTTGGAGCAACTCCTCAGACTCAACAGCCGGTGCGCTTTATTAACCAGGCGCCTTTGGGTGTAATCGCCAGGGAATGACGCTGCTGCACTGGGCCAGCGACCGCGAATACCAGCCGCTCGTCGAATATCTCATCGCCCGCGGAGCCAACGTCAATGCCCAGGACCGGGAGGGCCAGACACCATTGCACCTCGCAGCCACGGTCGAAAATGCGCCGATCGCCCAGCTGCTCCTCGATAGCGGTGCCGATCTGACCCTGGCCGATGCCGAGGGTACCCTCTGCCAGACCTTGATTGCCGAGAGCTCGATGCGGCTGGCGCTGCAGTCATGAGCGGGCGATAGCTGTCGCCGATGTGCAATATAGTGTGTTTCCGAATGTGCGGACGACTCGACCAGCTCGGGCTCGACCGACGCAGCATTTGGCAGCCAGCAACGGAGACGAGTTTGAAATCCGAGCCGATCCAAGTCGCCCCAAAAAGAGCGGCTGGGCCTGCCGGATCGCCCTCGACATCGATCTCGACATCGCTCACCAGGCCCTCTCGCATCCCGCTCGTCCCGCTCATCCCGCTCGCAACAGCACCACCATGTCGACCGACACCGCAACCTATGATGTACGCACAGCTCTCCGGACCAGCGGGGGCGGGTGGGATGCGTCGTCACCGAGCCCAGCACACATTTGCTGACTCTGCTCCTTTGCCTCACCGATTCAATGCGGTGTTTGTCGGTTCCATCTCTGCAGTTCAACCACACTATGCTCCGGATCCGAGACCCTGCCAAATCGCTGGACTTTTATACTCGACTCCTCGGCATGAGGTAGATTTGACCTCTGTAGCGCCGTGCCGATGCTGCATCCCCCGTCGCTGGACCGCCCGACGATGCAACCTGCTGACTCGACCGTCAAACGCTTTGCAGCCAAGTGACTCGCCAGGACTTTGAGCAGGGCAAGTTCACGCTGTATTTCCTGGCATACAACGTCCCCAAGGAAGTCTTGGAAGCCGACGAGAGCGTCCGCAAGGCTTACGTTTTCTCTCGTCCGGGCGTTCTCGAGCTGACCCAGTAAGACTCTGCCGAGTGGAATTGCTAAGCAAACGGTGGATCTCGTTGCAATCACCATAGCACACCGGGCCGTTGGAGAGAGTCGCTGGATTGGATCGACCTTGGCTCACTCGTTGGCTCGCCGATTGCCAGCAACTGGGGCACCGAGTCGGACGACAGCTTTGCCGGATATCACAACGGCAACAAGGAACCTCGAGGATTCGGTAGGTCTTGACGACAGATGGGTTGCTTTATGGTTCCACAATACCGATGCAACCAACAATGAATTGGTGACCGACACTTGCAATCAACAGGGCATATTTGCATCACGGTCGACAACGTCGATGCTGCCTGCGCTCGCCTGGAATCTGAAGGAGTGTCGTTTGTCAAGAAGCCGGATCAAGGTAGCTGTTCTTGAGAAAGCCCGCTTTGGAGCGGAAATGCTGCTGCAGCGCTAGTAGAGGGGAGTGCACTTTGCAAGAGATCAGAGCCATTCACGCAGATGCTGACCTGCGGATATCCGACAACAGGCAGCATGAAGGGCATCGCCTTCGCCGCCGATCCCGACGGATACTGGATCGAGATCATTCCCAAGACCTTCTCTTTGGCCAAGTGATTGCCGAGAGGGAGTCGGTGCTGTCCACAGAATAGTGTGAGCGAGAGGAAGCATGCCGCCGGCCGTTTGCAGAGGGCCTGTGGCAATATATACTCTGGCTCGGCCCAGAGCCAAGATCGCGCCATCGTTGCCGTTACTGCTGATGTTGGAGAGATGGATTCCCAATGCACAGAGCCGCATCTGCGGCCGCTTGCCGTGGGTGGTTTGTCGGCCGTCCGCCCGTTGCTGCAGCCTCTCGATGGGGCAGCAGCGATCCAGCCGGGGTGGTGCTCGTCCGGTGGATGGCTCGCATGGCTTGGCGGAATCTGCGTGCTCCTGTGCCTGCCTGCCTTTGCATCCACATCTCCCTGCATCTCCCTGCATCTGCCTGCATCTGCCTGCATCTCCTAGCACCACCACCGTCGTCATGTCCGGCTCCTATAGACCCTTGCAGGATGATCCATCGGCCTCTGGCATCGGTCCATCCGCCGCCTCGGCCTCCGTCACCGTCGAGGGCTTCGGCTCATACAGCAGCTCCTTCACCGGATTCCCTCCCTCGGGCCTCGATCAAGCCGAGCGAGTGAACAAATACGAGACGCAGCTCCCCATTCGCCTGGATATCGAGGCAGCACTGTGCTACTTCCTGGGTGCATTCACGGGTACGAGGTCGATGCCGCAAGGCAGCCGATTTGGTCCGACAGTGAGAGCCTCTGGCTGCCTTCCTCCAGAGGTGTCTGGATACTTGGATGCATGCCGCTTCCCTGCAGCTTTTGCGGGCACCGCACAAGTCCGTGGATGAGCTGTAGGGATATCAATGCGCTGACTCGTCCATTCTTTCCCCTCCAGGAGTAGCGCTTTTGATCCTGGAAACCAAGAACGACTATGTCCGGTAACAACACAGTGACCGGTGGCGACGGCAGTTTCCACAGCGATCAACCCGGAGGGGGGTGCTCCATCGATTGCGATCGATGCCTAGCGATGACTGCACGCACTGCCCGGGCGCTGAGCCGGACGATCGGACCGAGAGGGTCTCGCTGGATGCAACTGAACCCTCTGCACCAGAGGCTAACCACCGCATGTGTCATTATCGGTAATCCCCGTTCCAGATTCCATGCCTGGCAATCCTGCCTCCTGTTCACGCCGTACTTTGTGCGTATACCCTTCTCCATCTGTATCGAGCGAATACCATGGGCTCGGTGCAGACACTCGATGGGCTGGCCGGCCATGGCATGGATTAGCTAACTGCCTGTGGTACATATAGATCCTGCAGTTTGTCTTCTCCTTTGTCTCCAGCAGCCTGAGCTGGCTGCTTTTCTTTGCGGAAATTGGTCTGATTGCCTGGCTTGGGTAAGTCTGCGCTGTGTCGAGTCTTGGTTTCAGCGGCGTTGCTGCCATTTAGTCGCGAATCAGCGAGTGGTGTCTCTTCTCATTTCATCTCACTCCATCCCATTTCATCTCACTCCATCCCATTTCATCTCACTCCATCCCATTTCATCTCTGCTGCCGCTGGCAGCTACAAGGCCGCCATCGGCGCCGATAACTTGGAGCGATACCAACTCCCATTCATTGGGCCGATCGCCTATCAGTGGGTCGAGTTCGAGTGAATACTGCGCTCTGGACGGTCGTCGTCTGCACGAAACAGAAGCAGAGCACACTCCAGGGCCTCTGAGCGAGACGCCCGTGCATAGGAAACAAAAATACTCGATATCCAGAGCCTATGTTTCATTGTCGCAATATCCACGACCCCGCCCCGCCCGCAGTTGGCATCTATCGTATTCTCGATCGCCGGTCCTGCGACAGGCAGTCCCATTCGGCTGGTTAATTGGTGGGCTTGGGTAGCGGCTGTCCCGCGGATCAGTGACCCTGACGGCAGCGAATATCCAGGGTGTGGATGGTCATCGTGAGCGACGACCGGCCGTGCTTTCAATCCGGGATCCCAGGGAAAAAAAAAAAAAAGAGCATTCGCTGCGAATACGGGTGCGCTGCCTCGTTTGCGGATGCTGTGGGAAGCATGGGGTGAGCGGCAGCCCCGTATTTTTTCTCGGCTCTGCCTTTCTGGCAGCCCGCCACTGATCCCTCGTTTCCATCATCCGCCTCACCCACCAAACCCTCCCACCCGCCTCCTCTGGGCCAACGACGAACACCCCACGTCTCGACTGCCAATCCGCCCACCACCGCCATGGTATCGACTCGCTCCAACCCCGTCGCCTCGGTCGTCCAGAGCTCCGAAAAGGCCTCCCGCAAGCACAAACGTACCCCGCCCGGCCTGGTCGTGTCGGCCCCAGGCAAAGTCATCCTGTTTGGCGAACATGCTGTGGTCTATGGAAAGGTGGGCCTCCGCACCATCCCGAGTATTCGCTCTGCAGTGGCCAATGTTCCGTAGTCGACCCTTGTCCATGAACTAATTCATCATGGCTCGGCTCGGTTCGGCTCGGCGGCTGAAACGACTTGGCGGCTGAAACGGCACCTCTCCTTTTCACCTTCCTCCCTTTCTCAATGCAACCGCCCAGACGGCTATTGCTGCGAGCCTCGGTCTTCGCTCGTATCTCTACATTAACGAGAGATCGGATGAGAAGATCCGGCTTCATCTCCCAGACCTCAAACTGGAGGAGGAATGGTCCCGAAGCGATCTGGTCGCCATCAAGGCTCTGGCCAGCAAAGGTGCGCATATCCCGACAACCCGCTGGCCGAGTCACTGCCCCAGCTCGCTCGTTGGTGTTGCGGCGTTTGCGGTATCGTCGATGTCCCGATCTGGTTCGCCCGCCTATTTACATGACCTCTTACTTCCCGCTTTCAACTTTACAGAAGGTGCATCGACGTCCGAGATCGACCCGACCATCCGCGACGAGATCGCAAAGCTGCTGACCAAAGTTACCGATCACAACGCCATCCAGGCCGTACTGGCCTTTCTGTACCTGTTTGTCTTCCTGAGCGATGAGAGGTATGCATCGTATTGCATCTGTGAGCGCCTCATTGTCATCCAGCCCTGGGTGGATCATCATTGGATCCGTCCGCCTGGCGATATCGTCGCTCCCATTGGGCTTGAATGGGGTTCTGGTCCGGAGAGTCCTCGGGAAGTTCCCAAGCTGTCGGTTCCGGTCTGGAGGGCTCATCAGCGTCTCGATCTCGATCTCGTCGCTGAACCCTGTGCAGACAAGAGGGAATCGACATTGCCTTCCGGTCGTCGCTCCCAGTCGGTGCTGGGCTCGGCTCATCGGCCTCCTTCAGCGTGTGCGTTTCAACTGCGCTGTTGCTGCACTACAAGCACATGCAGTCCTTCGGAGATTTCAAGGTGAAGCTGTCGCTCGACAATCGCAAGGTGATCAACGACTGGGCTTTTCTGTCGGAGAAGATCCTGCACGGCAATCCGTCGGGCATTGACAACGCCCTGTGTACTTATGGTACGAGCAGATCTGAGCACTGGTGTCGTGATGGTGCAGTTGCTTCAGGCGCGGGGCTGATCATCATTGATCATCGCTCATCATCGCTGACCCGTGCGGCCTCTGCTTACTAGGCGGTGCGCAGATGTATACGAAAGGCAGCATGAAAGTTCTTGACGGGTAAGCGTCCAGGTGCCATCCAGTTGCATCGAACTCGTCAGCAGCAGTCTCCATGACGACCGATGGGCTAGTTGCTCAGTGAAGCCGAGGCAGAGAAATGATCAGACCACATATAATCCGTAGAGAGGTCGAAGCGGCCTATTCCCGGGAATGAGGACGACATTTGACTCAATGTGTTCGCCAAACAGATTCACCTCGCTGCGCTTCCTGCTCACCAACACGAACCACCCGAAAAACACCAAGGTGCAGGTGGAGAACGTGCGGCTCAGAAAAGAAAAGGTATGTCTGCGTGGGCGACAGCAACATGGATACTGCAGCATCGTCATGGATACTGCAGCACTGGTATGGGTATTGCAGCATTGGTATGGAAATTGAAACAGCATCGATAACGCTACATCTGCATATCCGTTTGCCCATCGAACCGTGTTGCTGGTCATGCGCTACCCTTATTCCCAGTTTCCGGAGCTGATGCAGCACGTCATCGACGCCATCCAGAACGTCAGCGACCGTTTCAAGAGTCTCTTCAGCGCTGGCAATAAGGACTTGACACAAGCCATCTTTGAGGATATCGAGGTATGTCCAGAACCAGCCCCTGATGCTGTTGTGGCAGCCACTGCTGCTGCAGTCATAGGATTGGGTTGGATAGAGAGAGTCGCCTCGCCGGTCCATTCGCTCGGCCAAACTCATCGGCTTTCTACAATCCATATAATCAAAGGCTTTGATCGATATGAACCACGGGCTTCTCGTGAGCGCCGGTGTGAGCCACCCAACACTCGAGTTGGTCCGCCAGATCACCACAGGCCACGGGCTCCACTCCAAGCTCACAGGTGCCGGAGGCGGTGGATGTGCTCTCACCCTCCTGAGACAGGGTAAGCGGAACCGTCGTGCACACGATACTGATGTGAGGAAGATGAGTGGCCGGTATGCCTCGATGCTACCGAGGTTTAACCCCGCATAACCGTCTCCCGCATCGCTGCCTCAGACACGCCAGCGTCCAAGGTCACCAAGGTCACCAAGGACCTGCAGAAGCAGGGCTTTAGCTGCTTCGAAACCTCGGTCGGATGCCAAGGCGCCACCGCCTCTTTCTTGGACTCGGAGGATTGGAGCAGCACCGACGTCGACGACTTTCTGAACAACAAGTCGTGGAGACAGCTCGAGACGCTGCTTTAGTGTGGCGGTTGTGTGCATGCTTTGGCCGGGTTGGTCCTCCCAGCTCGAGCAGCCACTGGCAATATCCCAGCGTCGAAAAGTCTCGTACAGAGTTGCCTGGTTTTGCCGGGGTCCAGAGCAGCCATGGATTTCGTTGTTGTACACTTTGTATAGGTTTGTGGGCACCACTTCCCCTCTCCCCTCTCTCTCATCTACTTTGCACTTGCGCTCTCGCCTTCACTGCTTGCCGGACCGCTGTTGGGCCGCGAGTCCATGTACTTTCCCATCTGCCATTATAGAACGAAACGGCGGTGCCCAGTTTCGATGAAATTTATTGTGTTTGTTTCTGAATCATGAATATACGCACGAATGCTCGGCGTGTCCAGCGAGTGTGGCGGCATGTAACTGTGGCTGACCCTCTGTTCCTGAGGTCTCGCTCCCAAGGTCAGTGAGTCGTGACAGCAAACATGGCTGCGACGATGGTGGTGATGCTGATCGTGGCCAGAGCCGTGCCAATCAAAAACCTGCCAGGGGTCTTCAAGGGGGCTGGATCCGTATCCGCCATGTCGGTGAAGGCTTCCCAGAGCCGCAGCGATGCCGGAGTATGCGGCGGTGGCTCTGTAGTCGCCTCGAGAGAAGCTGATGGCAGCGGAGACTCTGGCGACGAAGACGGCGACTGGCCGGCCAACGATCCACCCCACGAACCTCCGTGTCGTCTCTGGATGAGTCGCCGTGTGAGCCAGGCCGACGGCGCACGCGACGGCGCTGGCAGAAGAGTTTTCCAGGTCCACTGCGTTGCATCAAAGATCTCGAGGTACCGCAGCGACGCAGGCGCATGGACCAAGAGCTCGGATACACGTCCCTCGACCGAGTCCAAGATGAGGGTCTCGAGCGACAGCGTCTTGGAGTACTTGCGGCGCTGGTGGTCGTCCAAGAACAGGCCCGAGGAGAAGCGCCCTCGGCGAATCTCGAGGTGCCGGAGTCTTGGACAGAACCGCAAGAAGGCGTCGACGGAGATATCGGAGAAGCACGAGGCCGATCCCGATAGGAACGACAGCGATACAGAGACCTGGGTCAGGTTCGGGCAGCTCAGGGCAAAGGCAACGCACATCTCGTCATCCAGGAGGTCGTCCTTGGGCTCGGATGCCCATATGTCGATCTTGAGATGCTGCAGGCGCACACACAGTTTGGACAGGATACGGAGAGCCTGGCGTAGCCAGAGGCCGTCGTCGCCGTCGTCGCCGATGTAGAATTTGAGCGACAGAGCCACCAGACGACTGCCAAGGTTGTGCGGAGGCACGACGTGAGCGATACCGCCGGCGGACGATGGCGTCGTCATGCTTGGCCCGCCCGAGGTAAGGGGGAGAGCAAGGTCGGGCGGCATCTCGGCCATGCATTCCAGGAGGCTGATGATATGGTTTCGGGTGACGCAGCGCAGATCGAGTGTATCGACCGACTTGAAGCGGCGCATGAGCTCGAGGATGGGCTCGGAGGCATCGTTGGCGATGACGGCCTTGAGGCGTGGGAAGGGGTGGTCGTGCGACGCCAGGACCGAGCGCACGACCGCCGGGTCCAGAAAATCAAGCTCCAGATACATAAGCGTCTCCAAATTTGGGGTGCGCAAGGCCAGGTTCTCGAAGATGGGGTCCTTTGGGGGCACTTGGCCGGGGCCATTTGGTAGCGAGTCTGGCTGGGGCTGCTGTCCAATACCGAGGGTGTGTGGTGGGAGAGGCGGAGTGCTGACCACATGGATACCCTCTCCGTCGTGGTCCCACTCGATGGTGATGCCGATCATGTTTTCAGGAATGGCCTGAGGGGCGGGTGAGTTGGCACCAGATGCAAGATCGGCATCGGGGGCAAGGTCGGCAAAGTCGTCGGCGTGATCGCCGGGTGGGCCAATGTCCATCAGGCCACCGAGCCAGTGGCCCTCAAACAGGTTGCGGATGAGCACGCGCTCGGGATCGCCGAACTTGAAGGCTTTCAGGTGCGGCAAGAGTGTCAGAAAGCGGGCAATCGCCCGGGAGGAGATGTTGGGGAAGTGGCCGATCATCAGAAAGGTTTCGAGTCGGGGACATTTCATGGCAATCTGTATGAGCATCGGGTTGGACATTCGCGAGCCACCGACGATGAAAAACTGACGCAGTTTTGGGGTAAAGCCAACGAGGTTCTTCAGAAACAGGTTGAGGTGGTGACTGTTTTCGGAAAAGTCGGTATCGATGCGCAGCGACTCAAGCGACCGAAGTGAATTGATCAGCGCCGAGGGCAGTTCCCACGATGGTGATTTGGTGTATGATGGTAGCGAAAAGAGACGCACCGTCAAGTGCCGGATGAAGCGTGCGTTGAGGAAACGCTGCAGAGGCAGACTCGGCTCAAGCGGGGAGGAGAAGCGCAGGCGGGAGGCCAGGGCGGAGCAGAAGTTTGACACAACACTGTCGGCCGAGATCCTCAGTAAATGGTCGAAAGTAACATCTTTCCATATCTCTGGGATGGCAACGAGGGCCCACTGACGACAGACCAGGGCACATGCGACAAGATGGCTCTTGGCGGCTTTGCGTAGCTTATCCGAGGCATTGTAGAACATGTCCTCTGGATCTCTGTGGGCAATGAACTGGCCCCTGGTGCGACGGAGAGTATGGCTGTGAGTTATAGTCGAGCTGGTGGATTATGTGCGGCGTAGCCAGGACCGGGAGAGACTTGCAAGAGCGGGCATAATTCGTGGGTGGGGATCAGTCGCCGATGAGAAGAGTAGAAAACTGACTTGCAGCCGCTTCACTCGGGATGAGGAAACCGAACGAAGTACTCACCAGTCGCCGAGGTATCCAAAAATCTCGTGCAGGATCTCGGGCGGCAGCGACGAAGCGGGCTTGAACATGTCGATGGCGATGTCGATGTGATGGTGATGGTGATGGCGATGTCAATGTCGATACCGACTGTGGTTTGGGTATTGAATTGATGCAGTCGAACTCAAGGGCGAATGGGATTCCGGGACGGCAGGACAAGCAGACGAGCTGGCAGAGATGGATAACAGCCGTTTTATGGCGCCGAGAACGTTGACGAGAAGCTGGTGTGGGTGAATATGACCATATGCAAACAATGTTTGGTCTTGGTTGGACTGTCGATACGCATTGTTCCATAGACAGCTGAACAGGGCTCTCTTTGGTCTCTGTGAAGCGACGAGAGAGTGGGTATTGTTTCTCAAGGCGAGCATATGGGAGGGAGGACGACAGATATGGTCGCACACCGGCGCGGGAGAGATATGTCGAGCAAGCTGATTCGCACGATCGAGCAGCACTGCGGGGATAGACTGCCGGTGAGGGCTGCTT
This sequence comes from Polychytrium aggregatum, assembly GCF_025602895.1. NCBI lineage: Eukaryota > Fungi > Chytridiomycota > Chytridiomycetes > Polychytriales > Polychytrium > Polychytrium aggregatum. The sequence goes on along the minus strand of NW_026516305.1, from coordinate 130,194 downwards.
CATGTCGGTCCGTGGAGGCAGGATGCATCGGGCGCGACATGGCGAGATCGGCCTCGGGGCTGGCCGAGACCGAATGTACTGACGCGACGACCATGCATGCGTGGGAACTTGCGGAACATGGCGGCTGGATGGCGAGTGTGTGTGTGTGTGTGTGTGTGTGTGTGTGTGTGTGTGTGTGTGTGTGTGTGTGTGTGTGTGTGTGTGTGTGGCGATGCCATTGGCCGCTGCGCACACCCCCAGCGCAGCACAGCACCCAAAAGCGGCCGGCGACACAATGCGACGCGCGACACTGTGCGACGCTGTGCCGGGAGTCTGCGGAGCACCTCTCGCCGTCTCTCGCCGTCCCTCGCCGTCTCTCGCCGTCCCTCGCCCGCCCCTCGCTGGTGCGACGCGCGCGGCCAATCCGCGCCGCGTGTCCTCTGGTTGGCTGGGCTGCCTGCGGCGCATTGTCCACAACAGGCAACCCGCGGCCGCCCCTGGCTAGGGTTGCTGCGCACGCCCCCCGCCAAAGCACACCTCGCCGTTCCCCCGTTATAAATACGCCTGCCCGCCCTCCCCCAAGAACGCAGAGGCCCCCCGCCGCCATTCCTCCCCGTTCGAATTGCTTCCGCAAGGTGAGTCGTCCGCCCGCACACACACACACGCGCTCGCTACAGATACTGCCGCGGCTTTAAAACCCGCCGCCGACGCATCTCCGCCCCCGGGCCACGTCATCGCCGCCGCCCTTGGCCTCCCGGTTTCCCGCCTCGCTCTCGCTTCCCCTCCAGCTGTCCGTCTCGTCCTGCCTCTCACCCCCCGTCCTGTCTGTCTCGTCCTCGCTCTCGCTCCTCGGCTGGCCGCCTTCCCTCATTCATCCCTCCCTCCGTGCGTCTATATAACGCTGGCTTGTCCCGCTGCCGTCCCGGCTATATTTTTCGCACTCCCGCTGCATTTTTCGCACTCCCGCACCGCCGATCCAGCCGACGCCAAGATCGCCCTCTGCTGTCCTGGTACGCATTTGTCTGCCTTGCCGGCCTGTCCGGCCTCTGTCCTGGCGTCGCCCTGTGATCGTCCGAGCCACAGCGGCCGTCGCCGGGTGGTCCAGCCGCGCCGCCTCTGGTGCTCATGGCGGTGTTCATGCGAGCCACGTCTGTCTCGTCGCTGAGTCACCACCACCGCCGCCCCAGCGCTCTCTCTGATGAGCCGACACCCCCACCCTCTTTGCATCTGCGCACTCGTATATGGTGTCGCCCGCCTCGACTCACGTCTCTGCTCGCCTCCCGTCTCCATTTTATCTTCTCATCCCTCCTCAACCCTTCTCATGCCAATGCATCTTTTATGCCGTCGGTTCGCTCCGGTCTCCTCGATTCCTTCGCCGGCGCAGACCATCATCTGCTCGTGCATTCCACAATGTCCCTCGCCCATCCCTCGCCTCCGCCGTTCTGTTCCCACGACATTGCCACTGCGTCTCTGCCGGCTTCGATCGAGCCCAAACCCGAGTCGGCACTTTCGACACTGCCGCTATCACCACCATCCGAGCACCCCGTTTCGCCGAAGCGGGCACTCTCGTTCCCAACCACAGACTCACAGCATCCCGAGCACACAAACCCCTCCGAAGCACCGAGCATTCCCTCCGGCACCCCACCGGCGGGGCTTGTGTCTGCTGAGGCCGGCGCCTCGCTTGGTCTCACCAAGCGCGATAAAGCCAACTGTCAGCATGTCCTATTGTCGCTGAAGCGACACCCCAGCTCGTGGCCCTTTCTTGTCCCTGTCGATCCGATCAATTCCGACGCACCCGACTATTTCGATGTCGTCAAGCGTCCCATGGATCTCTCCACCGTCGCCAAGAAGTTTGATGCCGACGAGTACAAGTCCTGCATTGCCTTTGTTGGCGATCTGGAGCTGATTTTTCACGCATGTTTTGCATACAATCCCCCCGAAAACGATATCCATAAGCTCGGCCGGTCGCTCGAGCATCATTTTGATTTCATCCTCACCAACAAGCTGCCTGCAGTCTCGCGTACAGAGGCCAAGAGGCACATCGGCCTCGAAGTCGACGAGCCCGAAGTACCCGATGCACGACGCCACAAGAGATCGCTGCGACCCGATACGCACACCCCGACTGATTCCAAGAAGGTGAAGCTCACCCTGAGTGCTCCGTCGGCAGCCAGTGAATCTGGACCAGCACCCAAACCAGCGGCTGCTCCTGTCGAGCCCGATTCCAAAAAGAAGCGATCCTCGCGCACTGCCCTGCCCTCGCCTTCCACGGCTGCTGCTGCTGGTGGTGCTGGTGGTGCCACACCGGAGCCCGCTGCAGCGACTGAAGAGGATCTCCCGCCTTCGAAGCGCAAAAAGTCGTCCCGCGCGCCAAAGGCCGCTCCCATCGCTCCTGCCGTCGCCCCTGCTGCCGTGGCCCCTGCAGCGCCCCAGCTGGATGCAGACCAGATAGCAATTCAGCAACAGATCGCACTGCTCAACACCTGTCTGGAAACCGTCAGCCGACAGATGGCGCTGCTGATTCCCAAGGCCCTCAACGAGAACAACGAAGAGCCCGAGAACACGGTCAAGCCGCCGTCCAAGTCGTCAAAGAGAAGCTCCAAGCCTTTGCGCAGCAAGAATGCCAACGGCACTGCTGTCCCTGCAAGCTCAGCACCGACCTCGCTGTCGGCCCTGGAGGAGTCTCGCTCTCCCAGAACCGAGCAGCCGGCGAGCAAGCCGAAAAAGTCCAAAGCGTCAGCGGAAGCAGCTCCGTCGTCTGTGCCCCCCAAGGCCGAACCTGTCCCTGTCGAACCTGCGCCGCCGCCGACTCCGCGCTACTGCCTCAACTGCGGCGCCTCCGAGACCCCAATGTGGCGTCGAGGCCCGACAGGGCCCAGGACTCTGTGCAACCGCTGCGGCGTCAAATGGCGAAGCGGCAAGATCCTTCAGGACGGCAAACTGCCGGACAAGCCTGTCAAGATGGAGGGCCGGGCCTACGTGCGCAAATCGGCGCCCAAGTTTGGTCTGGGCAAAGGATTTGGCTCCTCCGGGGCGGCTGAGCTACCGCGTGCCATCACATCGACCGAGAAGACACAGCTTTCAGAGCTGATCAATCGGCTGCCGGAGCGGCGTCTCCAGGGCGTTATCGAGATTGTGCGCGCCGCCATGCCGCAGCTCCGCGACACCCAGGAAGAAATCGAGATCGACATTGACAGCCTCGATCCCGAAACGCTCTACCAGCTCTACCAGTTTGTCAAGAAGTCCGTCCGCCAGGAGGAGCGTCGTGAGAAGGCCACCCAGAAGAAGGCTGCCAAGGCTGCCAGCCGCTCGCGCGGCTACGATGGCGACTCCTCTTCCAGCTCCTCCGAAGACGAAGAGTCGGACAGCGGAAGCTCCTCGGGTTCTGAATCGGAGTAAGCCGGTGCTTCTTCTGCCCGACGACGCCTCCACAAGCTCCACAAGCGACACAGGCTCTGCTCGTCCGAGTACTCCTCTACATCTTTCCCTCGCGAGGGACCTGGGTCCAGCGGTTGATGTGGCATCCCAACCCCGACCAGCGTAGCCGCCACGATGCTTCGATCACGCAGTGGCAGGCATTATTCTTTCTTTTTTTGAACAAGCCCCATCGGAGGGAGGCGCCCTCGGGTCCCCTCCGTTACTCCGCGCTGGATGCCAAGTACCAAGCCGCCGCCCCCCTGTGCATGCCCTCTATCCGCTCCGTAATCCACCTTTCCGCTCGATCCGTTCGTTGCTGCTCTGTAGTTGACCTTATTCAGGTTGTGTTAGTAATTGCCTCGCTCGTTTCCGTTCCCCTTGCCGCTTTGACTTGACCACCGTTTTATGTAGCATAACTCCCCTTAGTTTCGCATGCTCTCTTTCTCTCCCACTCATTTTTCCTCTTCTCGTATGCTCTCTTTTGGTTGTCCCTGGCCCGTTTTTTTCCGTATTTTTTTCGGGCACTTTTTTTTTTCTTGCAGCATGTCTCGGGCACGAATCGTCGCAGAAGCTGATGTGAATGGCACATTTGCTTGATGAGCGTGCGATGCATGGCACAGAGACGCGGGTGGCCGAGCCAGTGGATCTGGCCCGGATCCGACTGTTGGCTGTCGTGCTCTTGAACCAACCCGACGAAAATAAAGCCTGGCGGACTGCCGCCCTGCAGACCGCGGGGCAGGTCTGCTCATCTTGGCCAGGCCTCGGCTCCTGGTCGAAGCAAGAAATCATCCATGTCCATGTCCATGTCCATGCTCGCCGTCTCCGTGGAATCGTGTGCTGCTCAGAAACGGAAACGGAAACAGAGTGCCCGTCGCGAGGGGCGTCTCGCTCCTTCTCTCTCCCTCTCGCTCTCGCCCTGGCTGGACTGGATCCAGCCACTCGAGCCAGGCCACTCGAGCCAGGCTGGGATGGCTGCACGTGAGAAGGCGCGCGATAATTGCGGCTGGTCGGCCATCGCGTGGTCCTGGCCGTGCGCCGATTGGTGCATCGCAGCACAGCCCTGTGCCGGTGCGAGCAACACGCTCGCCGCCGACGCGGCAACGTGCGACCGGTGTCGCCCGCAAATCGCACGCGCACAGCCTGTTTTGGCTGCTGCGCCGCGGGCCTGACTCACTCTGTGTGTGCAGAGGCAAGGGCGGCGTCGGGCTGTGCCGGTGTCGGCGCGCGTGTGCTCTCTGCTGGTCCACAGAGTCTGTCGATAGAGTCAGTGACTGCAAAGCCAATGCTGCGCGGCTGCAGCAGCCCCATTGTGTGTGTCGACTGAAGCTCTGCAGCGGCTGTGCTCACCCGAAGCGCCAACAACGACAGCCCCGATTTGGCTCTCCAGACAAGCATGCTGCGCTATGTTTGGGCCCACTCGCGCAGCCGCACCCTTGTCCTGGGACGCGCTCCTGGCCGCGAGTGCCTCGCGACGGCGCCTCCATTCCCGGCTCCTTCTTGCCGGCACTGACGACCCAGGGCGTGCCCACGAGCCACCATGTCTCTCGCTGCTTGCTCGCTGGACACACCCTCAGTAGCAGATACTGCTGCAGCGAGCTCTCGCCGGCGGCTCTCGGTCCCTCCCCCTCTCGCTTCTTCCCTCGTCCGACTGCATTTCTCCTTTGCCGCCATCGTTCCATCGCCCCGTCCTGTCTGCCTCGAGTCGCTGGTCCGTTTGTCCTCTTCATCGCCTGTGCTCGCCGCTGGATATAAGCGCCCTCTGACACTCGCCCGCCTTCCATCCAGCCCTCTCGCCCTCGATCCGCCATGAACGCCCTCCGTCTCTGCCTGGCCCTCCTCTTCGCTGCCGTCGCGGTCTTCGCCCAGGCCCAGCAGCCCGTCCTGCCCACCACCTGCGCTTCCGCTTGCCAGCCGGTGCTCAACAACATCCTGACCTGCAAGCAGAGCTCCACCCCGCAGACCCCTGATGATGTGCGTTTTGCTGTCGTTGACTTGGCAGCCGCTGTTTGCTGTAATTCGACGCTGGTGGGACCAGATGGCTCTTTCTTCCACTGCTAACGCACCACCACCACCACCATCATCATCACCACTACCACCATGAACCTGGACCACGTTGTCGAACCTCAACAGTGGACCGCCGCCGCCACCAAGCTTGCCCAGTGCATCTGCCCCTTCCTGAGCATGGGTGATGTTGTCCCCACCAAGTGCATCCAGTGCCTCCAGACCTCGCCCTCCGACTCCAACTCTCCCTCCACCAAGCTGATCACCAACCTCGAGATTGACTGTGGCACCAACGCTGCCAAGGTATGTCGCTATGCCAGCCTCAAGGTCCCTTGGTCGTGCCGCCGGACCCTGTCTTGGTTGCTAATTCATTTGTCGCTTTACTCCCAAACCCTCAAATGTCGGCCATACACATCGACCAACCACCAACTCTCTGCCGCAACTGCTCGTTGTCTGTTGTCTGTTGTCCATTGGCGCTGCAATCTTCCACCCAACACTTGCATCGGCATCGGTATCGGCATCGACTCGGCGCCGACGCATGTTTCGGCGGCACTTGCGAATGCTTCAAACATCACAGGCCCCCGCCACCATCCTCGCCGTCTTCAACGCTACCTACGGCATCGGTGTCGCCACTGGATCGAGCTCGTCCATCCCCAACCAGGGCTCCAACCCCACCAACGGCAACTCCAACAAGAGCGCTGCCGCCACCCTCTCCGCCTCTCTGTTTGCTGGTGTCATCGTCGCTGTTGCTGGCGCCGTTTTTGCCCTCTAAACGAGGCGCATGGCTTTACCTCCTCCCGTCTGCGAACGGATCGGATCCTGGCCCAAGATACATGCCCATGTGTTTCTTATTCTTCCTTAGTGCTGGCATGCCTCGAGCCGCTACCTCCCTTGTTTTTGATTGATCGATTGATCGCCCTCGCCTCCTCCCCTCCATCTCTCGTACCAACTGCCCCCCCCCTCCAACCACCTGAGTCTTAGATATCAATTGAGCTGTCGATGAGAGACTCCGCTTCCCCCCCCCTTCCTTACCCGGAACCGTAGATCGTGTATATCATCTCGTCGACAATAGACCGGCTCTTGCTCTTGTGACTCCCCTTCGTTCCGTGTACTCGGTTTGCCATCCTCCCTGATGTAGAATCAGCGATGACTTGCCTGCTCGGGCCTGTAATTCTTGTCCTCTTTCCTTTCTCATAACAGAATTTGAATCGGGGTGAGAACCACTCTCCCCCTTGTACCTTTCATGCATGGCGACCCTGTGAGACTGTGAGATTGGCGATTGACCATTGAGGCATCCATGTCCTATGCGATGGCGGACGTGCGTGCACCGGGTATTCCATGATCAGCTTCCAGCATCGGCGTCCGTGAGACCGTCGCAGTGCCGTCGCAAGACTGCGTGGCGTGCATCTTGGATGGGTTGTCCGTTCTCGGTCGTCTTGGTTTTTGTCCGTTCGCTCCCATCGACCCGCTCCCGCCCATCATCGCCAACAATCTCCACCAAGCCCTTGGTCTGCATTCGACACAGCCCCGGTCTCAGTTCTTCTCATCGCCGTCCCCCCAGCGACCATGCGCTTCCTCCTCCATAATCGCATCTCCTGCTGGTCTTCTCCGCCGGTGCAGTCATCTCGGTCTATCCAACAGTCAACCGTGCTGCTCGTTCTTGGTCTGGGATCGTCCTTCGAACACTCCGTCAAAGCCCAGAAGCTTGCCCAACTCTGCAGGAGGTTGCCGTCGACCCAGTTCGTTGCCCTGGATCTCTCTGGTCATGGTCGATCGGCTGGATCGCTCGAGACCGCCACCGTGTCGGATTGGAAGCGCGACTGCCTCCATGTCCTTGACAGCGTCGTCGCAAAGGATTCTCGTGTCGTCATGGTCGGCGCATCAATGGGCTTGCATCTTTCCCTGCTCACCGCCTGCTGTCGCCCTGGTCGGATCGAGGCCATTGTCGGCGTCGGTGGTGCCGTCAATCCAGCCCGACGATGGGCGGCTCAACATCTGTCCTGCACCGAGACACCCTCGGGCCACTGCTTCCACTTGCCCTCGCCGTATACTCCAGGCGGGTTCTATCGGCTCAGCAGCGCTCTTTTGGACAGCAACAATCCCGACAATCACATCAGTACCGACGCCCCCGTCTTCTGCACGCTCGAGGCCCTCCACGGCACCGCAGATTCGGTGGTGCCGGTGTCCGAGGCCCTCGCCCTGCTGGACCTCCAGCATCCATCCTTCATCAACGTCAACATCGTCAAGGGAGGGGATCACCGCCTGAGCCGGCCGGCGGACGTTGATCTGTTGCTGCACTGCGTCGGCTCCAAGATCCGACAGCTTCCGGACGACAGGAAACTATGAGATCCCTGTATTGCACTCCAACCCATACGTCACTCCATGAGCACTCTCATACAGCATTCATTCCCATACGTCGTCCATTCCCATACGGGATTCCAACCCTGGCTTTGTTGTGTGGTGAGCTCAAAACACGTGTGCGCTTTTTTTTCCTGTTGTTTTCTGTCTCCGCTCGATGCGCCTGACCCTGATCCTGCATCTGGAGTCCTCAGCATGAAGTACATCATCGAGCATTTCGAGGAGGGTCTCGAGGAGTGGTGCGAGGTAAGGCTCTTTCGACAACCCGTCCGCCGGATCAGACGGCTTTCGTCGATGCCTGGTCTGCCTCTGAGCCAGCCTCGATTGTCTGCTCGCCTCGCTGCCACATCGCATCTGCTCTTTTTGCATCGCCTTTGGCCGCAAGCTACACTGCATGGACATCCGCGACGCTGACTGGGTATCACCTTGGAACGGATCTAATGCTGGGGCGACTCCCTGCACAGCTCGAATACAGCCATATGCTCAGCTATGTCGGCGAAGGTATATATATCGATTTGCCGTGTAGCCGGGGGGGGGATATCTACCCAACAGCTCACCAGGATCCGACCTCGCTGACCTCCTCCTGTCGACATCCGTGCATCTCGCCAGGCAACCTGATCTTGTCGAACATGCACCAGAGTGTGCTCGATAATCTGCCGACCAAGCTCGAGGGCGTCGTTGCGACCGGCAAATCTGTTCTGGAAATCGAGGGTGTCACCATCGACAACTGCATCCTGCTTGATCCGGCTGCGAAGGAGCCTCTGAGCCCGTCGGACGCCGAAAACTGCAAGTTCTTGCTCTTTGGCGGTATTTTGGTCCGTATTCGTTGTTGTTGTCGTGGTCGTCGTTGTCGTTGTTGTTGTCGTCGTTGTTGTCGTTGTTGTCGTTGTTGTCGTTGTTGGCTTTTCCGGTCCCATTTCTTGTCAGTGCCGCCATTCGGGAAACAAATGATAATGCTGTGGATGCCGTCGTTGTGGCGAGGTTTCCTTGCGTCGGCATGATGTCGCCGATTTTCTGAACTTATCATCGTGTATTTTACCACAGGGCGACGATCCCCCGCGCGATCGTACCAAGGCAAGTACTCTGTAATGCTGATGGCTCCAGCTTCGGAGCTGAGGAGGGGGGCGGGCAATCAACCGATGGCGTTTCGGCCTCTGGGCTTCTAACAGCTTGCTCCTCCCGTGTCGCTGCAGGAGCTGCGAGTCATGGGCTTCAAGGGACGCCATTTGGGCCCGGTCCAGATGACCACCGATACGGCCGTGATGACCTCCCAGCATGTTCTCGAGAAGGGCATCCCGCTGGACGAGCTCAAGTTCATCGACCATCCCGAGATTGTGCTCTCGAAGCGCGAAACTGTCCAGATGCCGTTCCGGTATCTGCTCAATAGCGAGGGCAAGATGATCATGCCGCCCGGGTTCAAGAAGCTCCTGCGAAAGGGCAACGATATCGACATCACCACGATGCTGTAGATTAGCCATGGCTTTGATCTGTTGCTGGTGCTGTCGCTCGAGTCGCCGGGGGGGTTACTGCACCCAATATAAATCACGCCGACGACTGAATAGCAGCATAGTACTCGACCGGATCGCATACCGGTGCATATCTGGTGCATATCTGTGTATATCTGTGTATATCTGGCCCACCAACGAGTCCGTCCTCCTGTCCGCATGTGATGGCGGGTTGCACCAGGCTTTTTTTCTCCAGCCCCGTGGTGCCCTGTCCCGTCGCCCCACGTCTTCCTCCCTTGGCTCCTGTCCATCCCAGCGTCCTCAGGGTGCAGCCATCCTGTCCTGTCCAACGACTGCTGCCGGCGCCCATCTCCCAGCGGCCCACTCTGCTTCTCCCGCTTGTCTCCTCTCGACCAAGCCGTCCGTCGTCTCGATTCCGTCACCTCGGCGGCATCCAGTCCTTTGATTTGTTGTCGGCGTCGGCTCTTCTCCGGCCGATTCGCTCCTGGGCATCGATCTTCATCCTGGCTCCTCGCTCGACTTTCCGCGGCACGCTTGCCTCCGCCCCCATCGCCATGATGAACGCCCTGTGGGATACCGGGCCCACATCCAATTCGGTGGTCGCGACCCAAAACCTGCTTCCGTTCCAGCTCGGGGCCGGCCTGGCTATCGTCCTCGCCGGTGTCTCGCTCTGGTACATCACCTTACCATCGACATATAAGCGGTCCGGCTCTCGTGTCGGCAAGCGGGGCAAGAGGAGCAAAGGCGCTCTAAAAGGTGGGTCGGTCCTCAAGCTCATGGATGGGTATCGGTGGGATCTGGATGTCTGCTCCCAGTATCATCGGCAGCCAGCCTGGCCCTTCCACGTCGAAGGCCGTCCTCGGCAAGGCATACCTTTCGCCGTGGCTCGAAAACCACACCCTTTGTGCAGAAGTCAGCGGTCCGGCATCATCTCCTGCGACTCGACATGACCCGGCTGACGCCATTTTCGCATAACCGTGATTGCGCAGAGGCGGCCTTCCCCGCTGGGCTCTACAACTTGGGCAATACCTGCTTCATGAACTCGGTGCTCCAGGTATGGGCGATTCGATACGCAGGGCAGGGCAGGCGCTTTCTCTCGTCTGTTGCTCGATCGCGGTGCGGCTTCTGGTGTCCCCATCGCTGTCGTCGGCTGTGCCTCGCTTGCAGGGCCGATGACATCCAACAGGCCCCTATATTCGCTGGCCTCCGCTGCTGGCACATCCACTTTGGTATCCCCTCTCCGGCGTGCTCAATGCCGAGTCGCTCCGAATTAACTCGGCGCTCGGGAAAACGCCACAGGCTCTCTCATCGCTACCAAGCATCATGATCTATATCAAACTGCGGACAGACGTCTATCACTCGGATCTGGTCCCTCCTCTCGATTCCGGCGACAAACCGCCCCTCATCGTCACCGAAGCGCTACTGGAACTTTGCAGAGGTGCGTGTGTGCGGCAGAGCATTCCGCATGCGCAATGCTGGATTTTCACGCAGACGACGAGTCATCTGCTCCAGTGCATCTGCTCCTGTGCATCTGCTCCAACATGGAGCGACATCCATGCTCTCTGTCTGGGATACAAGCAGAGCCTTGACGAGCGGCATTTTCACATTAGCCCTCAATGAGATGCTGCCGAATAAGCGAGTCCTCCGTCCAAGCAACATCATGAATGCCCTCACGACCAAGAGCGGGAATAGGCGACTCATGTGTTACGATCAGCAAGTATGAGCAGCCGTGCGACTCCTTCCTGGTTCACCCGTCGTGCTGTCGCTGCGTCTCCCACGCCACACAGCTGTTGCATCTGGATCCCAGAAACCGAAGCGAGCGCCTGCTTGAGCTTGGATATCTGATGCACTTCATTTGCGACACAGGATGCACATGAGTTTTTGCAAGTGCTCTCCAGCAGCTTGACGAGCGAAGAAGTACCGGGACTTCCTTCAGTAGTCTCGCTCTTTGACGCCGAGCAAGCCACGAACGTGGCTCCGCGTGGGATCCCTGGCCAGTCGACGGTGAATCTTGTCTATCTCGGCCATTCCATCGAGTACCTCCAGCAGCGTCAGATCCGGAATCCGCTTACTGGGCTGACAGCCCATCGCATTGCGTGCATGCAGTGCGGATATGCGGTATGTACATCGGTCCTTCCTTGCATTTCCTTAACTTGGACCTCTGTGAGCATCGTGACTCTAATGAGCTCGATCACCCGCCAAGAGTCGCTCTTCGACGACGACGCCGTCGACGACTGCCGAGCCATATTGACGGCTTTATCCGGTCTCTCCAACAACCTTTCCGCTACGAATGGCCGATTCCCTCCCGGCCATCGGCGCGATACCACCGACTTGGTTTATGGTGTATCGCCCGCATCGAATCCATTCTGCGGATGTGTTCATTCTCCAATCGCCTTGCTCCTTTACTGACCGAATATGTGACCAGTCAACGATCCGCCATGCAACCTTCGATAACATTTCACTCGCGGTACCAGCAAAGGTACGGCTTTTCTCAGCTTGAAGCGGGGCGGTGTTGATGTCCTTTGCAAACTTGGGCAAGGGAAACACAGGCTCATTCGCATCCATCGGATCGACCGTCTATCGTGCTGAACCACGTCACTCTCCTCCAGCCCCAGTGCTCAATCGAGAGCCTTCTCACGGCCTACGTATCTCCCGAATCCTTGCACGACTGGATCTGCGACAAGTGCTCGTTAATCGCCACCTACACAAGGATCGGGCGTGAGCTCGAACGGCAAAAGCAGATTGTTGGCTCTGCCGAAAGCAACCTCAAAGCCATTCGCGCAAAATCAAACAAGAAGGACGGGCAGAAAAAGTCTGCCTCCAAAGCTCACCGACAGGAGCTCGAGGACACGCTCCAAAGTGAGCTCGATCACATGCATCAGCTCCAAAGCGACCTTGCTCTGGTCGAAAAGCTGATCAAGAGCGACGTCGAGGGCAAGCTGGTAAGTTGGTGCCCAAAGGCGGATGCCCAAAGGCTGATATACAGAACGATCTTGCTGGATAAAGGGATCAGCCTCCATGAGCTTGCGGCAAGTGGCTCGACTGGGAGTCGGAGCGGCTCTCACTGCCGATTCCAAACTCTCATCGTACCCTCGTTCTCGCCCTCATTCCGACTCCAGCCCGACCACATCAAGCGGGTCAAGGCCGCCTCTCCGTTGTCCCAGAAGCAAATCCTTATCGCCAACTCGCCACAGAGTCTTTGTTTGCATATGCAGCGGTCCGTGTTCTTGCCGACTGGAGCTGTTGTCAAGAACAACTGCCGGGTGCTGTTTTCCAACTTTCTGGACCTGACGCCCTTCAGCACCGGCACCAGCGGGTCAGGGATGTACTTTTCCAGTGCGCTTCAAGACGCCCGCATTGTCCAGGCCGGATTTGGCGGCTTTTCATCCAAGCTCAAGAGCGCCTCTGTATATAGCACCTCTCAACAGCAACCATGGTCGCCGGCTGAACCAAAGCTATCGCCAGCGAACGGTGTACCGTCGGCCCATCCAGTCAACGGCACGGCGTCGATGAATCTATTGAAACCCAACACGATACCAAACGGAAGCACCCACAGCAGCGATACGGACACAGACATGAGGAGCGAGGTTTTCAACGGCCACGCTGACAGCGAGCCCAGTGATCGTCGCCGCTTGACCAGTCGCGAACTGACTACGGAGCCAGACCTTGATGACGACACCACCGCTGCCGAGAACATGACCGAAAGCGAAACGATGGATATCTGTGGCTCCGAGGCCGATCCTGCAGCGGCGGGAATGCGGACAGGTACCCCTGGACTGAAGGGTGGGGCACAGGATGCATCGTCGCCAACAACCAGCCGTGGCGGACTCGCTATAGGCAAGCCCAACGGCAAAGAACAAGGAGTCGATGCGCACGACAGCGCTGAAGACGGACCTCTGCTGGAAAGTGTAAACGCTTCAGGAGCCGAAGACGGGCCCAGCTCAGATGGCCCACCACCGGAAGAGACGGACGCATCGGAGCACGAGAAGCTGCCTGCCCGGACGCCTGCTGTCGCTCGCAACGCCAATCTGTTTCAGCTGCGGGCCGTTGTGCTGCATTATGGAAGCCACGACTCGGGTCATTTCGTTACCTACCGCCGCGTCAGCGCCCCATCACCCAACCAGTTCACCGAGAGCAGTGACGAAGCGGGACACACATCCACAAGCAGCGTCGAAGAAGAAGAAGAAGCTGTCGAGATCCGTGGACTGCGCGGAAAGCAGCTCCGCAATCGTAAAGCCGGGGCGAAACAGCAGTCTCCGACTGCCCCCAAAAAGCCTCCGGCGCCCCGCACACGAACTTTGGTCGGCGGTCATCACCACGGCTCGCTGTCGGATCGGTGGTTCCGCATCTCTGACGACAAGGTCGAGCTCGTGCGGGACATTGAGGACGAGGTCTTTGGCCACGGTGCGGCTTTCGTGTACATGCTGTTCTACGAGAAGATGTAAATATGCAGTTCCTGGCAGCGACATGCGAGTAGATCCTCGTTCATTTGCTGTGCCTCGTTGAACTGGTGCGCTGGACATGCGTCGTCGCTTGTCTGTCCCCGTGTCGCTCTCAGTTGCGCTGGCTCGGGCACTGCGGCCCTTGCAACCCATGCGGCCCCTGCAACTCATACGGCTCCTGCAACCCATTAGAGCCCACCAGCGGTGTTGAACCCGATGCTCACAACACAACATCGCAGCACGCCCCAGACGGGGGTGTGGCGGCGGCTGCCCACGCGCGACAGCTGCGAAGTTGGGTCGGAAAAACGGCGGTGCGAGCCGCTCTGCCTCTTCCGCTCCTCCGCCCAAAACGTCTCCAAGACAGCCCGGCGTCCATCGAGGCAGCAAACGGACCAGGCAGCAGCCAACCACGCACCGATCGCACCCTCCAGCCAGCATGTCGGGCAACTCTGTCAAAGGGCCAACGTCGGCCCTCTCCAGGTACGTCGGCCCGCCGCATCGTACTCACCCATCGGGCTGCCCCGTCGACTGGGCCATCATCCGGGCATCCGTCTTGGCCTCACGCTTTGTCGCCTATCCAATCGCTCAGCTTTCTCCGAGAGAAGGGCATCGTCGCTCCCCGCCTGCACTATGGCCGGAGACGAGCCACACAGGACGAGGAAGGGGGCCCAGATCAACCCGAAGAACCAGCCTCGGCAACTGCGACCCCTGCAGCTCCTGCTCAAGAGCCAGAGCGCACCGACGATGCCGACCCCGAGGACAGTGGCAATCAGGAGATGCGCCGAGTTGTGCGCCCGGATCTCGCAGATCAAGTGATTGTTATCGACATCGACGTTGAGCCACCCAGTCGAAGTGCAGCCCAACCCGGTTCATCATCGTCGTCCGCCCAGCAAAGCCCATCCCTCAAACGCAAGACCACCCGACAGACCTCGAAAAAGGAGGCCTCCAAGAAGCAGAAGCGCAAGGGCGACGGCGACGACGATGACGACAACGACGGCGACTACAATGATGATATCAACAGCCGTTTCTTTGAGGTGGACAAAAAGCTTGCCCCGAGATCGCAGCACTCCAAGCTGCGGAACCGGCGGCTGGAAGAGCAGATGGACGAGATGAGGGAGGATCGCATCGGAGCCATCCGGTTTTGCGATCGCTGCCAGCGCAAGTTTGTCCTGGAAAACCTAGGTGATCAGATCTGCCAGGCGTGCTTTACACTCCATGGCGAGAAGCGAGCCAACAAAATCAAGCGCAAGGCTAAGACCGTCATGGATCCGCTTCTCAAGAGGGAGGGCTCGGTCTTGTCGCTCAAGTCTATGTGCATCAAGGTGAGTCCCGCGGCGTGCCAGTTTCACGGAGCCAGTGGTTCTTCATGATGATTCGGTTGGACATAGGAATCGACGCAAGCACTCTTCCACCCACTCACCTTGGCGCAATGTGTTGATTGCTTGTGTGCGTATGCGCATCGAACCGCCTGCAGATCCTGGTCGACTACATCGAAGATATCGAACAGCTCGGCGATATATCGTATGAGTCCAAGCAAACCATCTCCCGCATCATCTCGCGCTCTCGTGTGCTCAACAATCAAACGCTCGGTCTGTTCATCGGCCCAGACGAGTCCAGCCTTGATCTTTATGATTGCACTCGTATGTATCGCTGCTGGTCGTTGCTTGGCATGCTCCACGAGCCCTCCCCCCCCCTGTGATTGTTGAGTACAGCTACTCACATATTCGCTTTTATGCATGGATCCACCATAGTCCTCGACGAGAACGGATACACACAAATATCGAGCTTCTGCCCAAATTTGACCCATTTGAATCTGACGCTGTGCGGCCGCATGAATGGTAAGCCGCCCACCCATCCCCGGGACCGCTTGCACTTGTGAACGTGTGTCTAATCCTCAAACGGCTTGGTGCATATGCTCCGTCGATCCTGTCGCCGCCCAGATCATGTTATCCAAGTCTACGCACGCAGCTTCCCTCGTCTGACGTCACTGACACTCCGGGGCCCCTACCTGGTCACCGACAAGGCCTTTGCCGCGCTGTTCGAGAGCCTCGGAGACAAGCTCATGAAGCTCCGGCTTGAGAGCGCAGCCCAACTCGGGTTTGGAGGCCTCTCGGCTCTTGTCAAGAACTGCCCAAGGCTTAAATCTCTCCATCTGGACCAGTGCACCTCGGTCGGCGATGCAGAGATCAAGGCGCTTGGCGGCCTCACTAGTGTCGAGGAACTGCAGCTCAACTACCTCGGCAGCGCCATATCCGACGAGGCGCTCGGCGGAATCATCCAGACCATCGGCCAGCAGCTGAGCGTGCTTTCGCTGAGCGGGTGAGCTATGCTAATGGTACTTTATCGGTGTGGATGTGGATGTGGATGCGGATGCATTACTGATACCTCCTGCGCTTTGGGCAGATACGGCCAAATGAAGGACGCGCTGTTGCTTGACGTCATCGCCCCGATCTGCAACCAGCTGCAGTTCTTCTCGATCGCGAACTGCGAGTCGATCACGGACGAGGGCTTTGAGCAGTTCCTCAACGTCTTCAAGAGGAAGGGCTCTACACGGCTGAGCAGACTCGATCTGTCGCGGGTGACCCAGCTCGGGGACTCGTCGCTGATTGTGCTCTCGAATCTCCATTGCGACATGCTGCAGACGCTGCTGCTGAATGGCCTCGAGGACCTGACCGAGCGTTCGCTCAAGGCGCTTGCCACAAAGCTGCCGATGCTGGAGGTGCTGGATCTATCCTGGGTGCGCAATCTGGAGGACGAGCTCTTGGAGGAGTTTTTCCGCAACTGCCCGCGACTCAAGCTCGCCAAGCTCTATGGCTGTAACAAGCTGACGGAGTTTACATTCCGAAGGCGGTGGACAAATGCCAAGGGCGAGCCTATCGAGCTTCTGGGCAACGAGTTTGACTGAGTGGGGCGGCACTGGTCTTATTGTCGCTGCTGCTCTTGTTCTTGTTCTTGCTCTTGTTCTTGTTCTTGTCCGTGTCAGAGGGGTTCGGCAGGCGTTGCGGGTGTCTGTCCGTCGTCTGGGTTGTTGCCATCGTTCGAATATCAATGCGCCGGCTGGGCACTGGGTGCGTCCAGCACTCGCAGCTCCAGATTCAAGTCCAGCATTCCCAGAGGGGGGGTGTCTTGAGGAAGCTGTTGTTGGTCGCCAGGCTCGCTCGCCTGAGGCCATGTCTGCGGTTTCGCACTGCCAACGATACTCGGGCAGCTGGCCAATAGTCAAGCTACATATGCTTTTATTTCGCGGGACGGCCACATTCCTGGCTGGGATATCTCGGCCCTGTCGCTCACTGTCTCCAGCTGCTGCCGAATCCGAGGCTGGTGCCGATCGAGTTGCCTGGCGAGAAGGCGGCAGTGCCCTGGTTACCGCCCAAGCTGTGAAGCCGGTTGGCACCTTCGCGGGCGCTGCTGGCCCGCAGTGAGAGCTGGTCCATCTTGTGGGCAACTTCGTTGGTGCTCTGCTCAAGCCACTGCAGCGCAGACAGATGGTGGTTCAGCACGCGCGTGATCTGATGGATCGTCGATTCGCTTTCGTCGCCTTGGGTGCGCGTGTTGAGGTCGTCGATCATGGAGCCCAGTTGCTGCTCCAGGACATCCATGTCCTTGCTGAGCTTTTCCGCGAGCATGTATGCCTTGTCTCGCTCCTCATCTGCAGGCGTGTTTCTGCGTCGCCCGGCCGAGACAGAGGGTAAGTGGAGCGATTCGAACACGGCCAAGCTGCGCAAAGCAGCTTCCGCCAACACACTCATGTGCTCTTCAGTCTCATGGTTGCCTATCCTGGCAACAGCCCGCCGATCTCGGCCACATGCCAGCGCAGTGCATATCTGCATCCATCGGCACTCAGCCGCTCGCAAAACATCCATTCGGTACAGCACACCCATGCGAGCACATTTCTCTGGATCCAGCTAACAGCGCCTCCATATGTCCTTTCTGAGTGAGCAACTTACTTGGCCTGAGCACTGCTATCCCCGTCCAGTATGCCAACGAGCTCGCTCTCGTATTTTTCAAGGATCTTGGTGAGGTCGGTCTGCTGGCTCTCCATAGCATCCAGGCTCTGGTTGATCTTGGCCTGCAGATCCGAGGCGTTCTTGACTTCGTCGTGCAGGCGATTAATCTGTCAACAGATACAATACACGCAGTGATAAGTTGGACAGCCGCAACAGCGCTTGCTGGTTGAGGGACGCCTGATGTGGCCGTTCAAGGGGGGGGGATCATGTTCGAACACTGTCTTGGTCCACACCACGCTCCAAGGCAGGATCTGCAAACACACGCCCGGCGGCCAGCGCACCTGGTAGCCGTTCTCGATGAGCTTTCTGTCCAGGATGGCGACTTCTACGGCCTTCTTGTGGAACTCTCGAGTGCAGACGTCCAGCTTACTGGCCCAGTCGGAGAGAATGTCCTCGAGGGTCTTATTTTTCAGGTTGGCGAGGTTGGGTACGTTCGGTGCGACAGTAGGGGCAGTGGTGTTGGCGGCAGCGGAGCTGGTCGTCGGCACAGCAGAGGCGAATGACAGGGCCGTGGCTGCAGTCGCAGCTGCAGTAGCTGCAGTAGTTGTGGCTATAGCCGACGGGGCGGTCGTGGTTGCTGCTTTAGCACCAAAGAGAGGCGATGGCTTGGTTGCTGCGGAGTCATAGAGGAGCCGATGTCAGCAGGGCACTGAGGGAACTCGGGACACTGCTCCAGCAAGCATGACGATCGGCGGTCGACTTACTCGTCAGATCCGAAAGTTGCAGCGGTCCCGGTGTTGCACTGTGTGGCGGAAACAATCAAAGCTTGTGTCAGGAACAAAAGAGAGTCTGCATCCAGTTTAATACAATCCTATCCGATCAAGTCTGGCCCAACCCAATCAAAGTCCAATCTAGTCCAGTCTAATCAAGTCCAATCAGGTCTCGTCCAATCTGGCCCGATCTGGTTGCGGGACAACCACTCACGCTGCGGTTGGCTTGGTTGTAGTCACTGGCGAGTTGAAGCCAAATCCGCCGACCGGCGCTGGCGCTGGGGCAGTTGCGGCTGTGGTAGCTGGAGCGGCAGTTACAGCGGCTGCCGAAGAAGCCGCAGGGAAAGCGAAGGGTGACGTTGCTGCTGGCACTGCAGGCTTTGTGGTTGATGGGTTGGCCGAGGGCTTAATGCCTCCAAACAGTGCCCCGGCCGTTGTAGCGGAGCCAAAGGCGGGCAAGCTGGAGGGAGCTGCGGCAGTGGTTGTGGCGGCAGTTGTCGAAGAAGCAGCGGCTCCGAATAAGCCGGTCAACGGGGCGGCAGTTGTCGAAGGGGCAGGCGTGGTCGAAGCCCCAAAGGATATGCCGCTAAAGGATGGCAACGAACTCGGGGCAGCGGCTGACGTGGTGGTGGTAGTTGATCCAAAAGTGGTGTTCGAGGCGCCGCCGAGTGCGGCACCAAAGCCGCCTGTGAAAGCGCTGCCCGACGAAGATCCGGCGGCAGCACCACCGAGCGCAAAGCCGGTCGGAGCGGCTGTGGGCCCGGCCGCTGGCGCTGTAGTCGTTGTGGCAGCCGGTTGGCCAAATCCACCAAAGGCAGATCCAGTACCAGGTGCCGCCGCTCCAAAGGACAGACCTTTCGAGGTCGGCGCTGCTGCCGCACCAAATCCGGTTGCAGCTGGTGCTGGTGCTGTGGAAGCTCCAAAGATCGAGCCGCCAGCGGGTGCACTAAAAGCACCAACCGCGGGAGCCGTCGTGGCCGACGTCGAAGGTGCAGCACCGAAACCAAGGGATGAAGCAGCAGCACCGCTTCCGAACGCGGGAGCTGCAGCTGCACTGCTGCCGAACGCAGGAGCTGTGGTGGCGGTACTGCTCCCAAATGCAGGAGCTGCAGCAGGAGCACCACTTCCGAACGCAGGAGCCGTGGTACTTCCGAACGCAGGAGCTGTTGTACTTCCGAATGCAGGGAGCGTGGCGCTTCCGAATCCCGAAGTCCCAGAAGCGGCACCAAAGCCAAAGGCGCCAGTCGCAGAGCCCTGAGTCCCAGTGCCTGAGCCTCCGAAGTTGAAAGTGGAGGCAGATCCAGTGCCGGCGCCCGATCCGAAGCCCGAGGGAGCACCTAAAGCCGACCAGAATCGGGGGGGGGTCAGGAATGCACCGTTCCATTGGGAGCGTGAGGACAAAACGCAGTTTGAGCAAAAAAAGATCAGGGTTGCCCATGGCGAGGAATGCCGTAGTGTGGATCCGGACCGGCTGGCCAGCCAGGACCAGGGCAAAGTCAGAGATACGGAAGAGATTAAGGATGGCCCGAGCTATAGGATGCTTTGTCGGTTACCTGATCCACCCGATGGGTTTGTTGAATTGAAGCTGAATGGTGCGCCTGCGAAGGAGGAAAGGCCGGCACAGAAATCAAAACGATGATCGGGACAGCGATCGAGACATGGTCGCTGAGGAAACGCATATGGTGATCGCTGCCAACGGGCACAGGCTTGAACAGCAACGGCCATACAGAGCATGGGGCTCACGATTAAACATGCACAGCACTCGCGGATACCGACTCATGGTGTTGAAGTGACCGATGCGGTTTCTCGTCGGGTGTTGGCTGCGTCGGGGATCTTGGCAGAGCCAGGGCAAAGCAGAATCTCGCAAAGAAAAGGCAAGGCGGCGCGCGGATGGAACCGCGGCTCGAGCCACGCGGGGACGGATGGCGTGCTCCAACGAAAGAGTGCCGAACCTGCCTCAGGATCAAGCGGGATGCAGCCAATTTGGGGTTCGGCAGCGAGGTATGAGACAGGCTGCGTCCAACAGGCCATATGAAATCAAACGGATTGTCTCGGCGGCCTCTGAGTGAAGACACCGGGTTCCCACAATCGCCCTGCGCAGAGTGATCATGTTGCGCGCCGAATTGGCATCGCGATTCCACGCTGAGATGCAGCCGGGATTGCAGCATTGAATGGAAGGTACATTCAGAGCCATGAGAAAAGCAATGCACGGGCCACCAACCACTGCTCGCAACCATGGCTGTTTGCTCTTTGGCGGGTCTGCATATCTCATTTCATAATCCGTGTCATCTTTATTTCATCACAAAAATGGATCGAGTGCAAATGCGCCGGCATGTGGACGATGGTTCAGACCATAGCGCTGCAAACAAGGAGCACATATCAAAGAAGGATCGAACAGTAAACGCGTGGAGAGTTCTCGGCGGGATCGGCGAAGAGGGAAAGCGACGAGATGCAGTGAAAGAGAATATAAACAGGATGGACAAGAAACAGAGAGAGGCTGCGAACGCCAGTGCGCTATGCTATGCGACGGAGCAGTGCCACGGGGGTTGTGAAGAGAACGAGGATCAGAGGAGTGTTGAAGCGAACGACGAAGTGCAAGGCGTGGGAATTGGGAATTGGGAATTGGGAATTGGGAATTGGGAATTGATAGTGATAGTCGGGATCTTGGGCAGCGGCAAAGTGGATTGTGGGCATGCTGCGACGCGCAGCAGACTCTCGAACCTTCCAGAAGGCCATGGGGGTGCAGCCGCTCTGGTGGACACCGACACAGCCGCATGATCGGCGAAGCGCCTTCCGGACAGTGCAAATCAACCGACTTGCACCGTCCGCGCCGAGCAGGACTGCAACCGGTGAGCGGACACTTGCTGAAATGGCTTTGCCGGAGCTGAGGCATCGAGGTCATGAGATCGAATGGGAAACACGAGGGCGAGCGACTGTGTGGGCATGTGGATGTGTGCGTAGGGCCTTATGTTGCTGGAGACCGGGATATGCCGGTACTTTGCTTTGAAGTGGCGGATGCTGATGGCGAAACGAGCTGACGGGACGTTGAAAGCACAGTGAACGATCGGAACCGGGAACAGGGCAGAAGGGAATGGCGAGTGGCAAAAGCACTGGGCGACGGTTGCTGTCCGGGCTTAGCTGGGCTTTTCGAAAGTCCCGGCGACGGCCTCGACGCCAAGACTGTTGCTGGCGCGGGAGGAGCTTAGGGATCCCAGCAGCGAGCCAGCGTCTCTCCAAGCCGAAGCAAGGGACAGAATGGGCTCCGAGAGATGCTTCTTGGGCGAGTAGTGGGCAGTCTGGTGAGAATCGAGTGGCAGCCGCACGGAGCGGTCAGCATGCTTGCGGCGACGGGAGGACGACGCAATGGCCTTGGAGGACCGCCGGCCAAGTGACTTTGGCGGAGGAGGGTCGGCGACATGGAACAGAGATGGGTTGAGATCGTCTGGCGGGGCAAGTGTCCAGTCATCCGAGTCCGAGTCCGAGTCTGAATCGGAATCTGGGTTGGAGCTGGGGCGGTCCCGCAGCGTCAGTAGCGAGTCTATGGAGTGGACAAAGTTGGCCTGGAACGAGACCAGCGAGGGCTCGAAGGTGCTGAACCGGCGCGAGACAGGCGTGGGCAGGTGGTGGGAAAGCGACGGGCCAGGACAGCGGAGACAGGGCAGTTCTCCGTGCTGCAGATAGCCGGAGCCGTTGCATTCGGGGCACGGCTCGGATGGAGGTTTGACGGCGAACATGGAGGGAGGCTGCGATAGAGCAGAAGCAGACGAGGCGAAGAAGGGCAAGGTTGCGACGAGGGGGGGAGCGCAGAGCAAGGTTGAGGAGGGGGGCAAGCGGACAGCTTATATGCCATGAACGTCGCCAAGGTCACCTGGGCACCGCCGAGTGGAGCCACGCGGCCGCAGCCAGTCACGCCTCCGCGCGCGGCAGCGATGATCCTGCCAGCAAAGGTGCGGTGGAATGGTGCGATGGGTTCTCGGGATGTGGATTTGAAAGAGGGGCAGTGGCTCGGATGGAGTGCTTGGGAATGTAGAATGAGTGCTTGGGAATGCAGGACGAGTGCTTGGGAATGTAGAATGAGTGCTTGGGAATGCAAGTGGGTTATTAGACTGCAACTGCATATAAAGCATCCAACTGCATATAAAGCATCCAACTGCAAGTAGAGCATCTAAGTAGAGCATCCAATCGCAAGCACTGCGATTCAAGCTGCGAGTCGGCTTCGGCCCTTGGCATCGAGGCTGCAGTCGCTCTTTGTCGGGATGCAGCTGGTCCGCGAGCGCCCCCCAGTGCAGCAGCCCAGCGTAGCAGCCCTGTGCATGCCGTGGGGCGAGCAGTCGCCAAGACGCAATCGCCTCCCTTGTTTCTGGCTGTGGTTCGTTTTCAAATCGTCGGAGACTCGGATCCTTCGACAAACCAGCAGCCTGGTCTGCTTCCCAGCACGCAGCGTGGCCCGCAAGCATCCATCGCCGAGCATGCGGGCGACTCTCTGGCCTGCTGCGACGGATGCTGCCTCCGGTCGGGCGACCTTCCGGCCAGCCGAATGCCCACCGGCCGACTGACCCTCTGGCTCAGCCCGTCTGACATTTGCACCCACCGGACACTCTTGCAGCCCCCCCCCCAACGGCGGATTGGTGCAGCGCCTCCCAGCCGAAAGTACTTTCAAGCCCATCCGGACGATTGGTTCGTCCTCTCGCCACCTCCAGCAACGGGACCAGCAACGGGGATCGCGACGGGTGACGCTGGCCGGACGAAGCGAGACGACGACCCCCAAGGCCGGGCGTCGCTGGTTGGGAGCGACCCCATTGTGCTGTTGCTGTAGCTGTACTGTGATGGCCGCCGCAGCCGTTCCCGGTGGTGTCGCATTCAACATGGTCCCATGCAGCCCGGCTGTTCGCTCTTCGTGCGCTCCGCTGAAACAGCAGTCAGTCAGTCAGTCGCCTTCCGTGGGCAACAGATCCCGAGAGCAAGGGCGGTCTTCTCAGCTGCTCTGGCGGGTTGTCGTGTGGTGCACACTTCAGGAGGGCCGAGGCCAGTCGCCGCGCTTCACTCCCTCTCCCTCTCCCGCATCGGCCATGGACGATCTCCTCAACTCCTTCTGCACCCGCATCAACGAGCTCAAGCAGCTCTCGCTGCTGCGGACACCCGAGCCCCTGGTGCCCACCGGCTCGATCCGCAGCTCCCAGACACAGCTCTCGCTCCTGATGGCCGAGCTCGAGAAGAACATCGAGGCCACCTTCGTGCTCCTCACCGAGGAGAAGCGCCTGCTTCAGACCGAGGGCCTCAGGATGCTCCAGGAGCTTGACGATCAGAATCTGGTTTTGGAACACATGCTCGCAAACATGCCCCGACACCTGCCGGCGGCTCCGGCGGCTCCCACGATCTCGGCCCGGTCAACCCTGCCCAGGATGGCTTCGGCACCGCAGCTTCGTTTTGCCATCGACCACATGGGTCCCTCTGGAACCAGCTCTGGCCAGGACGAACCCACTTCACCCGACCAGGACAAAGCATCATCCGCCCAAGCGGTGAAAAAAACCAGCAAGGGCCCGCCGCAGCTACCGCCGATCACCGTTGCCGAGGTGAGCTGAGCCGCCAGACGGCGCCTGCAGCCCATCAGATCGCAGCGTCGATCATGGCATCAGCACCAACTCACATCGATCCTCCTCATCTCCAGTTCCAGGGAATACCGAAATACGTCGGTACGTATCGCTGTTGTAGTTTCTTGCGCTGCCCAGGGAGCCAGATCGGACCACCGGATCAATCTGCAGCCCTAAGCGAAGCTCCTCATGGACTCAGCTTTCAGCTGCAGCTCACCCAAGGACCCAGCGCATATTGTCATGAGTGGGACTTTCCACTGCATTCTGTTGCCCATCGATGTCCATTTTGTGCCGGTTCCTCGATTATCGCTGGTGCCGCCTATCGGTTGACTCATCCCATGCCTCGATCGTCTCCTCGCTCGACATTCCCTCAGTGAATCGGTTTACCCGCGACAAGCTCAACGATGCCATCACTGAATTCAATAAGGCCATCATCGAAAAGCAGACCATGGTGCGCCTTCCGCAGGGGCAAATGACAAAGGAGCAGCGAGACCGATTCTGGGAGCACAAACAGCTGGTGACCGAGGAGCTCAAGGGCAAGGTGTTCCTGACCGAGAAGGATCTGCGTGAGAACTGGTCGGGGTGCGGGTTCCGGCTCGATCCGTTGGGCCGGAGTCTGCTGGCCAGCCTGCGACACTTGGGCTACGTCAAGGAGGTCCGCGGTGGAGGGCACACCCGCTATGTGGTGCTGATCTGAATCGCGGGTTAGTATCGCCGACTGCTCCACCGCTAATCGATCCCAAGGACGTGTTTGGCTGTATCGTCAGAGCTCAATATAGAGTGCTTGGAAGAAGAAGAAGGGCCCGTGCGGATCTCCATTTGCATGTGCATGTGGTCCGAGTTGGTCTTGACGATCCACTTTGTGAACCCTCAGGAGATTTGGACTACCTTGGGGATGGGAATTACCGATTGCGATCTCCTGGAACAGAGCCGGACGTTTGTGCTGTCATTCCACAAGTGAACAGGGCACCCAGAAGGCAAGATTGCAAGCTGTGATAAGCGGTCAATGTCTACGAATCAGCGTCTCATCCAGATGTAGTCTCATCCAGATGCAGTCGCGTTGCACCGTCAGTCGCCGCTGTCGAGCTCGCCAAGACATGCACAGTCAAAGCATGACGGCCTTGGTGTTTGGACAAATAATAACCTTTTTTATTGTGGATGCCATTTTGTAGGAGGAGGAGGAGGAGCGACCGAAGCGAAAGAGAACGATCAAAGGGGGAGGCAGCCTGGCCCAGGTTTGTTTCCCCTTCAAAATACGGTCCAAGAGCCGTCGGCAGAATTCAAGAGGGCACTGAGGGAGCCCAGGTCTTGCCACGCTCGTCCGAGCATGAAAGTCGACCGCAGGCAACAAAAACCAAGAAAGGAAAGTGAAAGATAGGAAAATCGAATGAAAATGAACCGAGGGAAGGAAGGACTTATGAGGAAGCAAATAGAAGAGGCGTCCATTGCTGCACAGTCTATATTGGGCGGGGAAGGAGACGAACGAGGAGGAGAAAGGGAGGATGGGAAGGAACCGACCTGTGTGCAGCGCGGTGGGTCGAGTATGCCGCAGAATACGAGCGGCGTCAGAAAGAAGCAGGGGTGAGGGCAGAGGCAGGGCAGGGCAGGGCATCTATATATGGAGTTTGGTCATGGGGAAGCGCAAACGCTCATGCGCCAGGGCGAGCGTCGGATCCAGAGTGCCGCAGCTTGTGGAGCGGCAGCCGTGTGGCAGCCGAGTATTAGGAAGGTGGCGATGCGGAAGTGATTCTTCTGGAGGGACGGGGAGCCACAGAGAAGGGGTCACAGGTTCGCTGGCGAGACCGACCGAATCCTCAGTTGAGTCGTTGTAGCGCTTGCTTGATGTACTCGATGTCAAAGTCGCCTTGCTCGAGCCAATTCGGTTCCTCGGGTACACCTGCCAAGACCTTCCCTTTGATGTTTCCTGTGCCGTGATTTGGATGTGCTCCTATTGCGAGAGGACCCTTGGAGACACCCATTGGACTTTGATGTCGTATCGAGTACTGAGACAGCCGCCGAATACGACCACCAACGGGTAGCGGCGCCTCTCCTTCCGAGTAAGCGCCGAGCTGTTGGAACGACGCCGACAACAAGGGGTCAAACCTCGGCCCATAATCGCCACGCACCGAGCCTGTCCTCAGTCGGATGGATGGATGCATATTGTGTCCAGCCGTGCGGCCCATGGCATAGCTATACCTTTCGCAGTCCCTCGTTGATGGTGTCGTACACTTCCAGCTCGGCTTTCACGGCGTTTGAGCACTTGGCAAGCACGACGGACATGCCCTCGTGTGCAAGCTTATCGTGGACGGTCTGGTTCTGGATTGTGAGCTGCTTGATGTCCTCGGCGAGACCCATGCGAACATTCATGGACTTTTGACAGGATATACGCCACCCATACATGTGTGATTGTCAGAGCCAGCGCGCCAGATGGGTGTGTGTCCCCTGGACAGCACAGAGTGATCCTCCTCCTCCGACTGCGAGTGCGAGAGCGGCCAAACAGCAGCATTACATTCTGTAGGCTTGTCAGGTCACGCTGCTTCTTCTTTCCTTGCTTGTACGACGAGTCTGTTTCTCGGTTGAGTGACTCCATGAGATCCTTGAGCTTGGTTTTGTTTTCGTCTTGTATTTTCTGCGAACATGCGCGCCATTGCATCGGGAACATCAGCCACAGGATGTCGGAGCAAAATAATGCTGTCAGGAGAGGCGCATGTGGGTGGGTACGCACAACGCATTCGCCACCTTCGGGGCACGCAGCGCATTCATGCAATCCTCGCAATGACAGCAGACGGTCGGTGCGACAACTCCGTTGGCTCACTTTGGCAGACTCTTTGCGTTTCTCGATATCGGCTTGCAGAGGAATCTCGACTTCCTGTTGGATTGTGTTGGCCTATTGTTCAGAGAGAACGAGAGAGTGGAGGGGAGAAGAGAGAAGGACGCGGGAGGAGAGGGGCGAGCGAGAGACGGAGTGATGGACAGATCCGGGGTCGACCGCAACGAGCTGTCAGCCGCAAGTCGGGAGGGAAGAAGAGCGCAGACCAGACTGAATCCAGATCTTACCCAGATCTGATGCGAGTTGGCAATGAGGGTGGTGCTGTCGATAAGGAATTCGAGATCGCCAAGGAGGAACTCATCCGTGACAGTTCCTGATAATGGAGCGGAGGCGGCGCAGTGGTCGGTGGTCAGTGGCGAGAGTGCGGATGAGACAGGTTCATCGGGAGCTTGTCCCGCAAGGTGCCGCAGAGCCTTTGTCCAGTCGATCGACATGGGGGGGGGGAGGCAGCGCCGATCCGTTGGATCAATCTGGGCTGACAGCAGGGGCTCGTTTGGGTCTCTGCCAGTGCGATAGTGCAGAGTACCCGCCGCCGACATCGAGCAACGAGCATCAGGAGCGACACAGCGCCGGAACAACAGGTGGCAGGCCTGTACACGACCCAGACAGACCAGTACCTGGCTGGACAAACGACGCAATCTCCTCGAGGGCACGGACAAAGGTCTCGGTGGCCTTGCTCATGGCCTCGATCTGGATCCGAAAGACGGAGCAAGCCTGCACAAAGCTTTCGTAGTTGCGCATCTGCAGGGTCTGTGGGGGCTGCGGGATCAGGTTGGGGTCGTTGGGGCCGCCGACGACCGATGCCGAGACGTGGACCTTGCCGGCCAGCAGGCCGCCCGCCTTCTTGCCCTGGGGCGGCAGATGCAGCTGGGTGTCGGATGCGGACTGCGGCAGGACCTGCGGGTGGTCGTCGCGGGTCTTGCCAAGGGCGCGGAAGGCAGTCGGGTTGACGGCGATGGGGGTCGGCGGCGAGATGTCGGCCTTGGTGATCTTTTTGTGAGGCGGCCTTGGGTTCATGGGGCAGCGAGCAAACTGGTAGATGGATGGGAGGCGGGGGAGGAGGGCAAAAAAAAAAAGGTACAGCGAGCGATGAGATGGGAGAAGAGCGGCTGGACAGAGCGAGTGGCCGTCTTTTGAGGGCAAGTCCAGCGACGCCGACAAGGAAAGGACCCGACGCCATGCGAGCGCGAGGGCGCGGGGGCTGTCGCGGGTGCGTGTGCGACTGTCGGCGCGCTTGTCCGCGGCGCCGTCGCACCGGGGCCATTCGGCACACTGTGCGGATTGCTGCTTTGTGCAGTTGGGTTGTGCGCTGTATCGTCCTGTGCAGATCTGTGATTCGCCATTGTTCTGCTGTGGCGCGGGAACAGCGGGAACAGCGGGGCACAGGGACAATGGCGGCACACAACACACAGCCGCCACAGCCCATCCCTCCCGGCATCGATATCGGTGGCGCTGTCCCGTGCCCTGGCCCGTCCTCTCGCCCTCGTCGTCCATCCGTCTTGCATCGCTCCTTTCCTTCCCCGTCGCTCTCTTCCACCATCCTTGTCCTCATCGCCTAAGCTCCATCAACCCTCAGTCCCTATCACCAGCCCTGCTGTTGTTCGTCCGTGCTCCTATCTCCCCATCTCCCATCTCCCCATCTCCCTTCTCCCAGCTCCCATTTCCCAGCCGCACCACGATGCGCAGAGAGGTTCTCCAGACATTCTGCGTGCTTGGCACTATCGTTCCCGAGGCCATTCTCGAAGCCATGCTTATCCCGCTCTATCCCTTCATGGTGCGATCCATGATGAAAGACTCTGTCACCGATATCGGATACTATGTTGGCCTGCTCGGCTCGGCATTCTACTTCCCGCTGCTCTTCATGAACCTCGTCTGGGGCGGCGTCTCGGACCGCTACGGCCGCAAGCCCGTCCTGATTATCGGCCTCGTCGTCTGCGGCATCTGCACCTTCACTATCGGCACAACCTCGTCATTCTGGGTAGCTTGGATGTGTCGGTTCATGGCCGGCTTCTTTGGCGGCAGCTCCACAGTCGCCAAGGGCATGCTCGGCGAGATCTTCACCAACGAGACCGATCGTGCCTGGGGATATGCCATGTACGGCACCGTCTACGGCGTGGCCGGCATCGTCGGCCCACTCATCGGTGGCTACCTGTTGGATCCCAACGATCCCCATCCGATTCACTACCCATGCATGCTCGGCGTCGGCATGGTTCTCGTCAGCATCCTTGGCTGGACCCAGATTCCCTCGGGCGCGCCGACCCGCAAGCCCGTCCCTTCCGAGCCCGAGCCTGAGCCCGAGCCTGAGCCCGAGTCGTCCAAGGCGTCCGATGAGTTCGAGCCACAGAACCGCAAATCATCGTCGTCTTCGACCCGTGAACCCTCCATCTTGAAAATGTCTGCAGTCGAACCCCGCGACGGCAAGGTCTTTGTCGCCCAGTCGCCGTCGCCATACATGTCACTCCTGACCCTGCGGCTGCTCTTCCCGATCTCAATCTACTGCATCATCGCCTTTGGCAACATGTCCTATGCAACGGCGCTGTCGCTCTTCTTCTCGGCCTCGCCCAAGACTGGCGGCCTGGGACTCTCGCCCAAGCTCGCCGCCTCGTTCATGTCCATCCTGCCGGCCGCCAAGCTCGTTGTGCAATTCTTCTTGTTTTCGCGACTGCACCGCATCGTCGGCGTCTATCGGACCTACCAAATCGGCATGATCGGCATGATGACGCTTCTGCTGGTCGTGGGGCTGCCCTCGCTCTCGAGCCTGGTGTCCTTCCCGACGCTGTCCGTCATCATGGCCTGTCTTGGCACCGGCGAGGCCCTGGCCTATCTGTCCGTATTCATGCTCATCACCGAGGGCGCCAAGGGCTCCAACCTGGGACTTGCCCACGGATTCGCGAGCACCTGTGCAGCGGGTCTAAGGACCATCAGTCCGGCCCTGACCGGTTATCTGTGGGAACTTGGAATCCACACAAGACTCTATGGGCTCATCTTTCTGCTCCTGTCGCTGCTGGGGCTGCTCGGCGTCTACATGGTGAGTGCATATGCGGCAACGCCGCTTGATCGTTCGCTTGATTCGCCCCACTCGTCCTACTCGTCCTATACTCTCGTCGCTTCGCAAGCAATCCACATAATCTCCGCGAAGCCTGCCTTGCCAACACTTTGCCCCGATATCTTCTTTCTCACAGTGTCAAAACGGCCCTGCATGGGTTGCCCACTATGAGGGCTCAACCAGAACCGACCCGCGATCTGAATCCGAGTCTCTGCTGTCGGAATAACCACAACCCCTGATACCGTTGCCTGTGCACATGACTTCTTTGCAAAGGAGCTAGAACGCAGTCGCCGAGAACATGGCGGTCTCGGGGCAGCCAGCGAGTTCTGGTATGAGCGAGTGGATTCTGAATGAAGGTGTCGCTGCATCAAATGGCAGCACTGTCACTGCCCCGCTGCGTATGCTATGCCAATATAGCGAGCCGACCTCATCAATGTATGCCACGTATCCGAAACGAAACAGCTTCAGGATCCTGATGCCAGAGAAAAGGCCTGTTTGGTTCCGAACATGATGTATCAGGACACCCGCCTTGCCCTGGAAGCAGCAGAGCCGAATCTACGCGCATATCTGCTTCAGAGCGCGACGGAATGGCAGAGGACGATGGCGCAAAGCGGATGTGTATTCAGATGCTTGAACACAGCTGCCTGGGCCCTTGACGATCCGGGGAGGAAACTCAAGCGGTACACAGCGTCCTCGTCCGGGCGATGCATGTTGAGATACGCAGATGTCGAGCAGCCAGCGTTCTTGTCGTTGCTGTCCGCATGGATCTACTCGTGGACCGTCCCGAAGAGCCTATCGCAGTCATCGGGGCATCAGCAATCGGTTCCCACCTCCAGTCGTCCGCAAAACGCTTTCCCCGCCCAGCCAGCGTGCTCTCTACAATGTGCTGTCCCCCAGCGTGCTGCTGCTATCCAGTGCGCCAGAGTAGCGGCAAGCCTCAGGCACCGACAAAGCCCATACCGGTCGCCGGCGTCGCCCAGGCCAGGGATGATGTAGCCGTCTTCGCTGAGACCGTCGTCAATCTCCCCGACAATGATCTGAATGTCAGGGTGGGCTTGCTGCAGGGCACTGATGCCGGGCCGACTGCCAAGCACGGCAACAAACTTGATCTTGGTCAGCCCCCAGTCCTTGAGGATGTTGATCGCGGCGATGGCTGTTCCGGCCGTTGCGATGATCGGGTCCAGGACGATGCCGATTTGGGTGGTGCACTTGCTCGGCAGCTTGTTGTAGTATTCGACAGGAAGCAGGGTGGACTGGTTCGGGAAGAGTGCAAATGACGGGGGGTAATGTACGATCGGAGCACGGCCGTGAGAATTCGTGGCCGAGATATGCTCTGCGCCGAGCTGTGATGATGCAGAATGCTCTGCTGCAAATCATGACCCAGCACCACAACCACATCCATCCCGCAGGATCGATGGACACAAGCGAGCCCGTTTCGCTCACCTTTTCTCGATACAGACCAAGATGGTGAACTCGCGCCTCGGGAACCATAACCCGGAATGCTTGACATACCCAGCAGATCATATGCCATCGTGAATATCGCCGTCGCCGTCGCAAGCGAGGGTGCCCCGCCTCACCTCGATTCTTGCAGTCGAGCGACTGAATCAATGTCCTTACCATCGACTAGTCCCAGGCCGGCACGGAGGATCGGGAAGAGTCCTACGTTGTCCTTGATCTCAACACCCTGGTAATAATCGATCGGGCTCCTCTGCTGCACTCCCAGGAGAAGCCATCCGGGGCCAAGAGACGGATCAGGGGCGTTGACTGGGCTGAAGACGAAGTGCCGATCGAGAATCCTTGACACATCCATGGCTTTGGCCGTCTTCCTGTCAATCGATGCAAAGATTGCAACAGGCGCCAGGCCGAGCCGTCGCCCAGACTTGCGCTTACCTGGGTAGTCCTGATCAAGTCGAGATCGGAGGTGGCTTGCATCGCAAGCAACAGCCCGGCTTCGTGGATGAGCTGCCTGAACTGGGCTGTGTCTGTCTCGGCCTTGCGGATGAGCGAGAGCTTGTGCAGAAACACTGGGTGGTTGACCAGGGCCACCTTGGCGGAGAGCGAAGAATCCATAGGTGTCGATACGGAGAGCGATGGTGATGCTGTGAACAGACAAGGCGACGTGAGGAAGGCCAAATCGATGGAAGCGGACAAGCTGGCGTGAGGAAGATCAAGCTAGTGTGAAGACGATCAAGCTAGTGTGAAGACGATCAAGCTGGTGTGAAGACGATCGAGTATCCCAGCGGCTTACCCCGACAGCCTTACCCCGACAGCCAACGGTCCATGCTCATGCTCCGATGGTCAGCTGCAGGGTCATTCGGCTCGGCCTCCCCGCCTTGGCCTCTGGTCCACCAGGGACAGGGACAGTCGAGCCCAGATTCCCGCCCAGTTCCTGCCGGGCGATTTGACCCTCCCATCGACACAGACCCCCAGCCCATGTCCCGCCGTGCTCCTCAGTCCCGTGGCAATCCTACTCAAGCCGTTTCTGCGATCAACTCACTTCGGCTGCGATCGATTCACTTCAGCTGCGGCTCGATGCACAATCTCGCAGGTCGTTGCCAGACCGACATCAATCGAATCCGCAATCCCTCTCTCTGATGTTGCCATCCCAGCAAGCGGAGTGGTCTCCGACAGCTTTCCCGCGCGTTACTGGTGCTGGCGCCAACTCCCTGCCCGCATGTCTGTCCGGCCCGCATTCCCAAGCCCCTCGCCGGTCTCCCTTTTCATCTCCCTCAAACCAGTCGATCAATCGACGGTGAGTGCCCTCCCAACTAGTCTCCGCAGTAACCCTCTCTCAGCCCTCAAAAGGCCGAGCCAGTTGCTCCACCTCGTCCCGCTTGTGTGCCGCCCTGTTGCTCCTGGCCTCAACCCGCCCTCGGAATCTCGTATGTTCACATCGGTTCTGCAGCTTGGTTGTCCAGCCGTGCACTCCATCGCATGCCAAAGCGACAACTCCCCGTCGTGGCCATCTTTATCCTGCTCCTCCATTGATCCCGTTCCTCCCAACTCCATCGCTAGCCCAGCCCAGCCCAGCCCAGTCCAGCCCAGTCCAGTCCAGTCCAGTCCAGTCCAGTCCAGCCATGACTGCCGGTTCCCAGGACCCCAATCTTCTGCCCTGCCTCTTGCAGGCCATCGAAAGCCTTCGGGCCGACTACCGCAACCTCGCCGATAAGATCGACAGCCACTGCAAGGAATGTTCCCTGCCTGCCCGCGCCCTCTCTCACTCGAGCGATGGCTTCTACACCATCTATTCGAGCAGTAAGTGTGGGTGCATCGGCGGTGGGCCTGCACTGCTCTGATCTTGCGCCTCTGCATCATGAGAGCACTACATAGCCACTCACGGGTATCGCTCCTGGGCAGATGAGGCGATTGACGCCGACAAATCCAAAGCGACCGACGAATCAGTCAAGAAAGGGGTCGCTCTGCCTGCCGACAGACCAGCTCTGGCCAACCCATCATTGCTCCTCTACAACCACCGTATCGTGCTCACCACTTACCCCGGCCAGGTCGGCGTCAATCCCATCCCGCTGATCTGGGGCGCGAGCGAGCCCGAGGTGCGTGGGCCGATCGTCTGCTCCCGAATCCCAGAGTCCCTCAAGCTCCGTAATGCCATCGGCGCACATGGCGGTTCGTATTCGGTCTACCGGGCCCTCGCCATCGCCATCCGCGAGCTCGAGCCCCACCACAAGCCCAACCTCCACAACACCTACCCCGTCGTCCAGATCGGGCCCTTCCCTTCCTGGAACGACCCCATGAAGATTGTATCGCTGGACCCGTGGGGCGCCATGATCTCGCAGATCTTCAAGAAGCACCATGACGCCGGCGTGGATGTCCGCCCGACCATAGCCATCACCAAGGCACACATGCGTGTCTCCGAAATCCAGTATCTTGTCCAGCAGGGCAGTCTGAAGGTGGACGGAACCGTTGTTCTTGGACTGGACGGTGATCTTGCCGTCGTCAAGGGCGCCGTGGAGCCTGTCTGGTACCTCCCTGGGATCGCCGATCGATTCAAGGTCGATGAGACGACGCTCCGGCGCGCTTTGTTGTAAGTACTCTCGGATATGCGCGGGAGTATCTGGTAACGATCGACCGGGATCAGATATCTGATGTTCGTGCTGGGCCGGTGAAACTGCGACGGGATATGCCCGTGCCGTGAACCACTCCGGGTAGGCCGAGCCGCATAGAATTGAGGCCCGCTTGAGCGGTCTGGATGGCTGGCTGCTTTTGAGACACTGTCTCGACGAACGATTCGAGTCGCCATAAGAGTGCTTTGGTAGCCACGGACCATTTGAAAGACCAAGACCAGGAAACTCATCACTGCTCTGTTATGCCATTCCGTACTCGACTGGCCATGTCGCCTGGGATGTCTCCAGCGAAGACACTGGCGGCATGTACCCAGAGCTGGTCACCCGCCCTGATCTCAAGGTGTTCCTGCCACCCATCGGCAATCTCTCGATCTACATCTTTGGCAACCCGGACTTCCTGGCCGATCCCTCGCGAAAGCTCACGCTCCGTGTGCATGACGAATGCAACGGCAGCGATGTCTTTGGCTCGGATATCTGTAGGTTGCCGCCATGCTTGCGAGCAATTCGGTTGTCTTGCTGGGCCGCCTTGCGTTCTCACTGCCAAAGCGATCCTTCCCGCCTTGCACAGGCACATGCCGTCCTTATCTGATTTACGGTATCGAGGAGTGTGTCCGCACGGCCCAGGAGGGCGGCGTCGGCCTGATTGTGTACTTTCGCAAGGAGGGCCGAGCCCTCGGCGAGGTCACCAAGTACCTGGTCTACAACGCCAGGAAGCGGGCCGAGGGCGGCGACACCGCTGCGGCGTACTTCCAACGCACCGAAAACATCGCGGGCGTCAAGGACATGCGCTTCCAGGCGACAATGCCGGACGTCCTGCACTGGTTGGGCATCCAGAAGATCGACAAGATGATCAGCATGAGCAACATGGTATGAGGGGAGGTGCCATACACGATCCGGTGTGCTGCTCTGTGCCTGACTCGGCGGTGGCCGCATGCAAGAGCCGCTCGAGCACTGCCAGTCGATTGGCTGCCGATGGCGGTGCTCATGACCATACTAATGGCGGTGCTGACGGGATGAACTGGTCCGGCGACAGAAATACGATGCGATCGTCGACTCGGGCATTCCGATCCTCGAGCGAGTGCCCATCCCCGAGGGCATGCTCCCTCCGGACTCGCAAGTCGAAATCAACGCCAAGATCGCCGCTGGCTACTTTTCCAAGACGACGGTCGCGACCGACCTGGAAGACACAAAGGGCCGGAACTGGTACGGGGTGCCGCTCCTGTTCCGACATTGCTGATCGGTCGGCGGCTGCAGCGATCCACTATCCGGGCTTTGACTCACAGTTCCGTGGCTCCGATTCACAGGGAGGACATCCAGCACTAGTGCTCGCGGCACTGGCACAACCGAGTCAGAACTATCCATCACGGGGCACTTGGGGGAAGTGTTCCATCACAGCGGCAGACCCCAGGCGCTGCCCGAGCCAACTGAAATAAATGAGCTCTCTCTCGCACGCACGCTCGCTCGCTTCCACACCGTCCATCGGTTTGCTCGAGAGAGACGAGACCCAGCTGGGGCTCGCGGGGATATTGTCGAGGGGCGTTGAGAATACACAAGATAAATTCGTGTTATTATCTTTTGGTGGAAACATGAGCCGGATCTCCACCAGCATCCGATTGGAAAGCGCGAGGGGCAGGCTTCCAGAGAATCTACATGACCGTATGGTAGGGTGCTGCAGAGGAAACAGAGACAGATTAGCAGAGTGCCCGAGGGTTGCAGACCCATCCCATCGATCGCAGCTCTGCCTGACAAGTGTGGCAGCACGCACCTTATTTCTTGGCAGCAGCGCCAGCCTTGACCTTCTTGGTACCGCGGACCTTCTTCATACGGTTGCGCTTCTATAACCCACAAACAGAGAGACTCAGCAGCTGCACACACGAGTCCCACAGAGCCGCACAGCCGATCCAGCAATGCATCGCCGATCGATCGATCGCTCACCTCCTTGCGCTGCTTGCGAGAAGCCTTCTTGTTCTCGGCAAGACCGTGGCGGACAAGTCGGTACTTGGGCTCGAACTTCTTGGCAGCATCGAGGGAGTCGTAGATCAGGGCGAAGCCAGTGGTCTTGCCACCACCGAACTGGGTGCGGAAACCGAAGACGAAGACGTTCTGTCGAGAGAGACGCACGGTGAGTCAGCGGATCGGCCGAAAAGACAGCGAGGACTCGCCTCGCACACATCCGCCCGGTGCGTGCGGCCATCGGCCTGGGGGCCACACACTCACTTCGACATCGGACTTGTAGAGCTTGGCGAGCTTATCGCGGAGTTCCTTGTGGCTGATACCAGCACGTCCGGGGTGGAGGACGTCAACGACGGTTTGCTTGCGCTGAAGGAGAGGGTTGTTGAGGAACTTGCGGGTGCGAATGGTGATAGCGTCAGCCTGAAAGAGAGGGAGGAGGCAGACCACACGGATCAGTCAGGCGTCCGGCCGCATCGGTGTTGGTGCCGGACTCGGTTGGATCGGCCGATCCCGCGGGGTTTCCAGTCCTTCGTGCTCGTCTAGAGCACAATGCCACGCCGATTGTCGCGAGCCGCTGTCATGGCCTCCTCCGTGACGCTGGTACAGCAGGGTTGATGGGTGGGTCGAGCGCTGTGATGGAGGGCTTGGCGGATCGAAGGAAGGATCGCAGCGGCCATCCAGACAGAGCCAGCTTCGACACGGTGACTGGCGACCACTGTTGCATCGGGGGCAGGTGGATCCGAGTCGGTTGCTTCGGGATTCGGGATTCTGTCGTCGGTCGCAAGCGCTCCATCCGGCATCCATTCCGTGTTCCGTTTGTCGAGGTGTTCATCCATCCATCCAGCTGTCCATCTATCCATCCCATCCATCCATCCATCCATCCATCCATCTATCCATCCGCACGTCCCGGCTTGCATCTAGCCTCGGAGGGCGACACACGAGGGCGGGGCTGCACAGCGGTCTGTACCATTTTGGATGAACGTTTCCCTTGAGTAAGATATAACGTCGAAAAGGAGGGACCCAAAAACAGACAGAATGCCCGCAGCCCATATCGACCGCGCCCGCGAGCCGTGGTGCAGCGGCGCCGGTCACGTGTCATCTAAGCCCCACGCAGCCAGAGCGCGGCTGGCTGCGGTAAGGCTGGCCACACACGGGCACGGGGGGCTCATGGGCGATGCTGGTTCGGCCAGGGAGGGGGCTCGCAAGCACACAGCGACACCCCACATCGACAGGCGCTGTCGCAGAGCGACAATGCGGCAGCGGTGACGACCTGCTCACTAGCGCACGCTCGCTGGAATCGGGATATCGGTTTGTACATGGATGTCGGTTTGGATATGGTCCCGTTTGGAGATGCGGCGAGCCTGCCTCGCGCTTTGGCTTCCATCAGCGCCGCTCTGTTTCGGAGGCAGCCTTGCCTTGCATCTACCACCTTCACCATCGCAATCGCTCGACGTCACTGCTAGTTGATCATGTCCCACTGCCGCGAAGAGGACGCCGGACACCACCACCACGATGACGATCACCACCATCACCACGACCATGAGCACGATCATGACGGCCCCGACAGGGGACTTGAGTCATCGCTCTTCAACAAGATCGACATTGAGCATGTCCGATGTCTGAACGAGTCCGTCGATGGCGCCGGAAAAGCCGTCTTTAAGCACTGGATCGACCGCTTCGACACATCCAAGGTGCGCTCCCTGCTGCAGTGATGCTGGTGCAGGATCTCTGAGACAATCCTGAAGGGCCGAGGCATCTGCGAGTATCTGCCCCGCATTTACGAGCATACCCAAGCGCGCATGAGCCCTCCTCCGACATACATGGGCATCTACCACGCAGCCAATATCGGTGATGAGTTGCAGAAACGATGCCGAGGACAGCGCCAGCAACGAACGCCCTTCCCGTTTGCTTGCTCGTCGAGCCCCTGATACTGACAACAGCACTCTGCTTGATTCCCAGGCCGTTACCAGCGATGCCGACGAACAGCTTATATTTATTATCCCGTACGCATCCCTCGCTTGCATTTCATCCCCGAGAGAGACACGATGCACGCTCTGGCCTCTGACTCTCCAACTGATGCAGGTTCACCGGGAGCGTCAAGCTCAAGTCCATCGCTGTCCTGGGCAGCCCTGGACCATCTGTCATGAAAGCGTAAGCGCCCGAGCTCGACGTCGAAGCAGCGAGGCCGGACATGCGGCTAATCCTTGGAGTGCGATCCGTAGGTTCATCAACCGAGAGGACATTGACTTTGATTCGGCGGACAGCACCAAGCCTGACCAGGAATGGGAGCTGGTCGAGGATCCTGGTCAAGATCTGCCCGAATATCCAACAAGGTCGGTTGAGGAAGCCGGGCTGGGATGCAATGCAGCTGATGCGACATGACTGATGCGGCGCGGTCGATGCTGCATGACTGATGCTGCAAAGCTGATGCGCACACTTGATCGTCTCGGCCCGCAGGATGGCAAAGTTCTCGAATGTTCGCAGCCTGGCCTTGTATTTCCCAAGCAACTTTGGGGCCGACACCACCACCATCACATACATTGGCTTCAAGGGCGAATGGACCGAGGTGAGCCACGAGAGCGACTCAGCACCAGCAATGCAGTGCGGCTCGATCGATAACACATTCATCAACACTGTTATCGCACAGGTCAACAAAGACCCCATCATCACCATCTACGAGTTGGCAGCGAACCCGGCGGACCATACACTTTATTCAGAAACAAACGTGACAACACAGCTGCTTCCATGAACATGTAGTATGTGATGTGCTTGCGTCAAGCAAAGCCATAAGTAATACAATCAAATCACTTTGGCAGCCTCCGAGTGAAGACCTCACGTCGCTCTCCGGTCTCCACAATCGACCTGCACACTGTGATCATGTTGCGCGCCGCATTGACGTCGCGATTCCACACTGTCTGGCGAATGGTCATGGCCAGCGCGCGATAACATTGGGTAACAAAATATTCGATGAATGGTCAAAAACACGGGTGTCCCGTTTTTTATTGGATTGACCATAAAACCAAGGCCGATCAGTTCGCCTCCAAGACTATCCAGTAGCGACCCAGCCACGCACACAGGCTCCCCGAGATGGATCGGAGGAGCATCTCGCTTGCTTCGATAGCATGCTCGCCAATACACCAGGTCAATTTCCATGAGCGATAGTCGACTTGCGCACCGCGACCGCATTCTCGGCTGCACCGACATGAAGATCGGTGGATGGCACATGTGTATTTGCCTGGACAAACGCAATTGTCGTCCCATCGGTCTCACAAACGACCATCCTCGTCTTGGAGTCTATACGAGGGCTCTGTCGCCGCCTAAGCATAGCTTCCATCGCCGTGCGAAACCAGCAGCTCGCTCGAGTCGTTGTTTGCGTTGAGTGCCCGCCGCTGGGCGACAATCGTTCGGAACTTCCAGGTCATATAGACAAAGACACCAATACCAATCACAAACCCGACAGCAACCGCAGCGATGTGGGCAGGTGTTGGCGAGGTTGCCTCGGCTAGGTTGCGAATGGACGAGCCGATGTAGACATACAGGATGTTTTTGAAGATGGCGATGGAGGATGCGACCGCATACCG
Organism: Polychytrium aggregatum; assembly: GCF_025602895.1. NCBI lineage: Eukaryota > Fungi > Chytridiomycota > Chytridiomycetes > Polychytriales > Polychytrium > Polychytrium aggregatum. Next base: position 90,734 of record NW_026516305.1, on the reverse strand, counting down.
GTTGAATGGCATTGTGGTGGCGGCGCAGATCACCGAGACTATCCCGTTCGGATACGGGGCCAGGCGGATCATGACGGCAAGCTGCGATGAGGTGTTGGTCAGGACGGGGATGTGAATTAGCATCGTTCGCCAAAACACATTCAGCGGGTCGACCCCGGCACACCCAACGAGTCGACAAGGATCGAGTTTGCAGTATCATGCAAGCATGGCTCCAGGGCTGCCCAGATGGATCGAGCGGTGGCGGATCCTGTTGGACGAACTGGGTGATGCCGAGAATGAACCCAGCGACTTACATAGAGACCGCCGGACTCGAGAGCATCCTCGATGGCTTGCAGATTTGGAAAGTGCACCAGCACCTGCTCGCCATAGTACTTGCCCAGCCATTTCCGGGCAACGGCAAAGCATGCCAGCTGCCCGAGCAGCGGGCCGATGAGTGCTGGGATAATGCCCAGGGCAAATCCGTATGTGAAGCCCGACATGTACAAAAGTGTGGTATATCCAACCATAGGGGGGAAGCAGGCCAGGAACATGAGCAGCATCAAGATGCAAGCACCGCTGCGGATGATGAGAGAAGGAAAGGATTAGGCCGCTGCCCAGACCCAGCAGATTGCCGAGGAGCGAAAGCACTTTGGTCGCTGCCGACGACAACGAAGCCGACTGGGGCTTTGCCGGGAAATCCAAGGCAAGTGCATGAACGCTGCTTACCCGACGCCCATATCCCTTAAAGAGTTGCAAAACTGCATCAGAGGCGGAAGAACCTTGTCCTTGAATACGACCAGCAGGGTAAAGGTCAGCAGCGATATCGAGGCGAGGATCCATATGACAATCCACTCCTTGGAGCAAAAGAACGAGAAGCGAGAGGAGCCCTTTGAGCGGCCAGGGTCCCGGGACGAGTCGGTTTCGATATGGATGGTGCTCTGCGAGTCTGCCATGGTGTTGGTTGGCTGGTTGGTTGGCTGGCTGGTTGGCTGGTTGGCTGGTTGGCTGGTTGGCTGGCTGCAGAAGAGAACGCTTGGGCTGACGTCGCTGGGGCAGCGGGGACGATGGTCGCTGCGTTGGGTGGGATCGAGCAGCGGAGACGACACCAGGCGGAAGAAGCTGGGCAAACGGAGACCAGGGATACCGACGACGGTGCTGAATCGACGGGCCCGACGAACAGCGAGCGGAGGACGGTCGATGGCGAGGGAAAGGGTGGGATCGGGTCGAAGGCGAGCAGACAGGACCAAAGGGCCAAGAAAAGCCCGATCGCAACGCCGGCAGGACGTGCACCGCCACATCGGCGGTGTTCATACATCCAGCGCATATCCAGCGCACATCCAGCGCATATCCAGTGCATATCAGCAGCGAGGCCCTGTCGTCTGCGACCGCACCGCGGCGCCGTGGGTTGCTGCTGGTTGCCGATGGAGCTGCCCGGGATGCGCCGTGAGAATGGGCTGCGATATCGGCTGCGATATTGGTTGCCCATGTCGGCCGGTCGTCGGTTCTTGGGCTCGCATCGGCGCGTCGGGGGCGGACATCATGTCCGGCGGCCATCAGTCGCCAACCCCACGCTGCTCCAGCGGCCTCCCCCCCCCCGGCACGGCCTGCTCCGAGGCAAACGATCTGCAAGAGTCCCTCGTCAACGGCTCCGCATCTTCTGCTTCCTGCCGCCATCCGGATCGCCATGGCCGACGAGGACCCATTCTACGTCTCCGTCAGAACCAACATCGTGGCCTTCCTGTTGGGCTCGGTGCTCTATGCCCTCTCGGTGATCATCCTGGTCAACTACTCTTCGCTCAAGCTGAATCTACTGTCGCAGATCGAGCTCTCGCAGCTCTTCAACTCACAGATCCTGGCTGTGTCGGTCGATTCCTCCGTCACGCTGCTGGTCTCCTCGGTTGCCTTTGCGTCGTCATCAAGTTGCTTCGTCCTGCTGCCTGCCACAGAGCTCTATCGATTCACCCTTGCGCAGAGCGAGCAGCCGGGCATGTATCCCTTGGATCTGGCATGGCTCGATTGGGATCTTGTTTCCAGGTGAGAGATGGACGACTCTCTTTCTGTCAATGGATGAGCCCAGTTCCCACAGCTGACTCTAACCCAAGCCTCTTTGGATGGCTGCATTGAACCATCACCATCACCATCACCATCACCATCACCATCACCATCACCATCACCATCACCATCACCATCACCATTAGTCTGTGGAGCTACAGCTTGTGGAGTATCCAACTCTCCATCTACTTCTTCTGTCCCTTCGCCTACTTCTTCAACGAATCATTCGGACCCTGGTCGCATCGCTTCCGAGAAACATCCCTCCTCCTTTTCATCTTCTGGATATTCCTCTACGGATTCATCTATCTCGGCCAAAGCACCTTCACGTTTGTCCAGTCGTCATACTTCAAGAGCACCGACGTACCTCTAAGCCTACTGTTGAACTCGGTGGTTTCGACTCTGGGTCTCTTGCTCGCCCTGGCTGCCCTCCCCATCGGCATGCTGGCCATTCTCACAAAGCCGTTGGATCTGCTGCTGCCTCTGGATCATAACAGCCGTATGGCCGAGCGGCTGCTTGAGCTGGACTTTGCCAAGGCATCGCTTGAGAACCGACTGCACGACCTCTCGAGCAAGCTTGAGACCCTCGACAACCCCCAGCGAACGCCGTCCCAGGCTTTATCTGCGCTTGCTGGGGGTAGTTCGCAACGGCACAAAAGCACCACCACCACCACCACCACCACCATAGCTTCTGCAATGGCCGCTCAGCCCAAGTTCACCATGTACTCTCGACCCACCCGGCTGCTTCGGCGTGAGATTGTTCAATCGTGGCGACATATCGAGCGGCTGGAATCTGAGCGGCAGCAGATCGGCCAGGAGCTCGGGCATCTTTCGCCGTACTGGCGACTAGCCGTGGCCACGGTGCTGTTGCTGATTGTCTGGTTCGCCTTTCTGGTGACCATGGCGTGGATTCAGCTTCAGTTTCTCTCCAAGGTCGGTGCCGATCCGGATCTGTACCGAGCTCTCATGGATCTATGGCACGCGGCAGCCGAAGTGCCGGCAAGCTCCACCATGTTGTTGGGCGCATACGAATCCCTGTCGGACTTTGTCCTCTCCAGTTTGCCTGACGAGGAGCAAGAGCTAATCTACACCTTGACCCATCACCCCGATATCGTCCGCCTCCTGCCAGCGGCCACTCTGACCGCCCGGATAGTCTCGATGGTCTTTGTCCTCGGTGCCGCCATCGTGGGAATCTCGAAGCTGGTCCCCATGATTCGGCTCTCCCTGGGTATCGAGAGCAAGTCCTCATCGAGCATTCCGTCGTCGTCGGCCATCATCACGATGTTACTGGTTTCGTCGTGCTCTCCTCCGTTGTTGCATATCCTTGGTGTCGCCTCGGTCGAATACCTCGGCCCCTTTGCGCTCTATCAGATCAGCGACCGGCTCGTGTGGATCTACAGTGGCATCGTCAGCTTTGCGGGCACCATCGTGGTGATTTCAGGAGCCCGCAACATCATCGAGCGAACAGTTGGCAGGTAGTCTGCAGCAGTTTGGTCTGGGTCTCTTGCACCGGCATTATTGTATTGCGGGCATAATCAGTTGAGGTGAAAGGCAGACGCTGCCAAGGAAAATACAAAGGTCATCAAAGTATCTATTTGGCCGTCCCGAGGCGCGGGTTTTGGGCATGTTTCAGTGAGCTCTGAGGATGCCGATGCGATAGAGGGGTTTCTCGGGCTGTGACCTTGGCCCGCTGCTTTTGACGGGATGAAAGCGGATGGTTGCGGCGTTTGCATTTGAGCAGCAGCATCAGTCTTGTGGCCGAGGGCGACCGCAGAGAGAATACGATCGCACAGGTAGTTGACTGCTTCAGCTCGTGGGATGATGCAGCAGATAGGTCCGCAGAATTCGAGATACCGATATGCGGCCTTGTCTGTCAGTGACAGCGCTCTGTTCATGTGTGGTATGGTTGCAGCAGCCGAATGTTCCGGCTGATAAGCCGCTCCCCACGCTGCGAATCAGTCCGCCAGCATGCTTGCTGGCTTCGGCGGCGTGCTCCAGATCGACTCCAAAGGCAACAGCAAGTCCCTTCATGACATGGACGGTCATATGGCAGTGGAGTGCCCAAAGTCCGGGGTTGTTGGTCAGCATCCGAATGTGGCGCCATCCGCATGGCGTTCCCTCGACCAGGCGGCCCTGCTCTTCGGGATCGACATATGCGTATAGGACGGAGGTGTCCCGGAATACTGGAGCTGCAGGTGTCTCGGCCAGGCCGTCTTCAAACTTGCCGCTGCCGCTGCCAAGCTCCCAGAAGCCATGACCGTGCATATGCCAGGGGTGCGAGTCGCAGATGCCCACGTCATTGACGATGGCTTGAAGAACAATATCGACAACGGTGTTGTTGCCCAGATCGATCCATCGTGACGCTTGGTTCGCTGGGAGACGTCTCTGGTAGGCATATTCCAGCAGGGGCAGCTCGCCCGGTGCAGGTGGGGCAAATGAAACGTTGTTGATTGACGAGCCGATTTCAAAAACCAGGGTGAGATCTGGCTGAGATGGCATGGGCCGACGAGCAGAGAACTTGCTTGTCAACTGCGCCGTGACCCAGTTGTTCTTCTCGAGCGGGAAGGACGGCAGTGAGCTGGCGACTGGAAGATCAAAGGCCTCCAAGGTCTCCACGCCGCCGACATACCGCAGGATCGACGGGCCTGTGACATTGTCCATCGGGAGATATCGTGGAACAGAGTTCATCCAATAGTCCCCTGGGGACTGGTCGGTTGTCACAAGGACCGAGTAGCGCTGGCCCGGCGACAACTCGAGGTAGTCGACTTCCAGCGGCTCGACGAGTTGGCCCTCGACCTCGACAATATGCATGCGGTGCTGGGCGATGCGGAAGGCGAGCTGATGCAGAGTGCCAGTGTTGATGATCCGGAAGCGATAGCGACGATTGCGGTCGACGGTGACAACTTCGAGTGAGTGCCCAGGCGAGCTACAGGCTCCTTGGAAGAGGCCCTTCCCATTGGTCAGAATGGAGTCGCCCTTCCAGTCAAAGCCCACGGATGACAGCGTTTCGTTTTCGAGCTGGGAATGAGGCTTTTGCCACCAGTCGCCGATCATGAGGATGCGCTCGTCGTCGTATCCAATCTCGGCCGGGTCGGTGGGGTCCTCGATGATCATGGGACCATACAGGCTCGTGTCTTGGAACCCATGATGGGCATGATAGTAGAAGGTTCCCGGGCGGTCCATGAACAGTCGGTAGCGATACGCCTCGCCGGGCGCAATCAGGTTTTGGGTGAATGTGCCGCCGCCGTCGTAGAAGGGAGTGCCCTGCTGCAGGATGCCGTGGAAGTGCACGACGATGTTCTCGGAGGGAATCAGGTTCCGAACGACGACGGTGATCCACTCGCCGACCTGGGCTCGGATGGCCGGGCCGGGGAAGACGCCATTGACGAAGAACATGGACTTGTCGACGCAGTCTGGACTGCCGGTTCCAAAGGTGACGTTGAGCTCAAAATAGGACATGCGCGGCTCAGCGACGGGAGTGGACACTGGCGTCGGCGCAGATACGGGTGCATCGGTAGAGACCGGCGGCGGCGATGGATTGACGAAACTGGTAATGTAGGTACTGACGAAGGAGGATTCATGTGGCTGGCTCTTGGGACGGGCCACGAGGACGGTGCAAGCCAGGAGCAAGACACAGGCGAGCAGCACCAAGACGCCTCGACAGGGCCGGGATAGGGACAGGCTGCCCGGCAGCATTGCGGCGGGACGGTTATCGACTGGTTTTGTCTTTGCGAAGGAGGAAGAAGATGCAGGTGGTGGGCGAGACCAGGGCGAGTTGAAATACGGAGCTCTCCGGTGACTCAACCTGAGATCACGCCGCCAACGCGCACGCGGACGGCACAGCACGCACCAGGCTGTGGGAATGCTGTGTGACAACGTGCCAAAGGATGCGTCTCAGCAACGAGCGCACGTGTTGAGAGTGGGATGCATCATGAACGAGACATGATCATTGAGACATGATCAGCGAGACATGATCATCGAGCAAGTCCCAGGCGCGCCGGGCTATCCAATGCTATTATCGCCGCGTGTTCGGCTCCATCTACACGCCGTGCTTCTTGGCTCGCCAGGCGAACGAAACACACCGCGGGATGCCCTTGGGGTCGCTGTGGATCTGGAGATATTTCCATTTGCCTTGCGCCGCCGTCTCGTCGTCAGAGCCGGTCTGCTGGCTGTCGATGTCGAGGAAGATCTCCTTTACCTTCTCGCCCATGTCGCTGCCAATGATTTCGATGATACATTCCGCTCCGGCCCGGAGCCATCCCCGGCAGCCCAGCTGGGCCAGTCCATGCTTGATCTCGCGGAAGGCTTGGAATCCATCGTCTCCGCCAGCCAGAGCCAGCTCGGGCTCGTGGCGTTGCTGGGCATACAGTCGATTTGACTGCACCAGGCTCCTGGCCAAATACGGCGGATTTGACACAACCACATCGATCAGCCGGCTGTCGTCGTTGGGTCCCTGCAGATAGCTCGCCTCGGCAACAGCGGCGACATCTTGAAAGGCCCCTTTGGCAAAGACGGCTCGTGATGCCCCTGCCGCACCGAGGATCTTCTGGCCGTTTTGTGCTGCAACCGCGAGAGCTTGCTCCGAAAGGTCCAGGCCCAGGCCAGTCGAGTTGGGCAAGTGTTTCAGGATGGAAAGCAGGACACATCCCGATCCTGTTCCGAGATCAATGGCTCGGATCGCATGGTGGGGAGGCTGCGACGGGTCGCCTCGGAGACGCATAGCGGCGTCAATCCCGCACTGGATCAAGGTTTCGGTGCCCACGCGAGGAATCATCACCGCGGGACTGACGATGAAGGACAGGCCGAAAAAGTCCTGCACGCCTTGTCGCGGCCAGCAAAGTCGGCCATTCGAAGGATTCCGAGTGTTCAGCATTCGAGTGTTGGAGGAGATCCGGGGTTTCACGAGGTTCAACAGATACGAGCGATGATTCCCGTTTGATAAATTTGCCATGGTTGTCATTGCCGAACAGTGTGGAGTGGTCGATGCATCCGATGAATTGGGAGGGGGGCAGAGTATGTGAGCATGGTATCCCAGAAGCGAGCGAGGCAGTAGTCACCCCTCCCTGGCGCAACCTATGGTCGCCAAGAGTACGATTCATCACAGCTGACCACAGAGGTAGGTTGCTATCCGCCGCCGCGTGTCTAGGCGATCCGACTGGCAGGTCCAGATGGGTGACTTGCCTTCTCACCGACAATGTATGGTATTGGCACGCCTTCGTCCAGCTTGGTTTCGTCGTCCTTGGGAATCTCGCCATTCATGCCGTGCTGGAGACGAAACGTCCTCAGCTCCTCCAGATCTTGGTTCCGACGAGCCAGCCACGTCTCCTCTTCTCGCTTCTTGAGTGTCTTGAACTTCTTGGGCTCCTCGGCGCGCACGTGGATGGGCTCGGTCCGGCCATCGGGATGCAAAAGGTCCAGCTCGATTTCAATGAGTGCCAGGTAGTCCCCTCGTTCGGCTGCGGGCGTGGGCGTATCCGATGGAGGCGCTCCGACCAGGACATGGGGGTGCCCGCCATGTGTCTGAGACAGGTGCTGGCGGACCTGGCCACAGAGCGGCGTTGACTCCTGGATCGGGCTGGCCAATATCGTCGATATATATCCACCGGGATAGTTGCGAGCTCGGGTGGCTTCAAGGAAAGTGCAGAGGGTGATGGCTTCGGTATCTGAGAGTGAGTTGTGATCCACGAGGATGGATATGGGGCGAGGTTGTGATGATAGGTAAGGAGATGGCGGATACTCTCAAGGTATTCGGATTGAAGCGACGTTGGAGGGGTCTGCCGCATCACCCATTCGACAGAGTACATGGATTGATCCGCCACGACCATCAATGCCGGCGATGCCACCTCAGAGAATCAAGCCGCCAAGCAGCGGCAGTTCCGGACTAGTTGCAGCACCCAATAACCAGCGCCACACTTACCGTCGATCTTGTTGGTAATCTCAAACGTCTCGAACGGCGCCAGCTTGCGGGTATCGCCCACATGTCCAACGCAGAGGGCCTTCCATGTCTCTGTCACCAGGCCCTCTTTGTAGAGCTGGCCGATCATCCGATAGGCTTCTTGTGTTTTGGCACAGATAACGAGTCCCGCGGTGGCCCTGTCCAGGAAAGATATGCACCGAGGCTCGCACCGGCCTTCGTCTTGCTCTAGGCTGCTATCGTCGTTGCTGGTGCTGCTTGGCGGGGCCGGACTGAGCAGCGACGGCAGCAAGGCTTCGATGGATTGCTCCGAGGAGCCGCGCTGGCTTTTGCCAACGCTGATGCCGCTCGGTTTCCAGACAATCGCCAGATCTCTGTTCTCGAAGTGAACCTGGTGCGGAGCGTCTGGCTGCTTAATGCATGGCTGCTGAATGTACAGAGGGATCTGCACGGCACTGCACCAACAGCCACCCGAAGCGACACCCCGACATCGCTCGCAACCACCAGCACCTACATGAATGCCCAACTTGGCGAAAAAGTCTCGCTCAGGGCCGCCAGTGCGACTGCCCTCGCCCTTCTTGGCTGTCTTGATTGCCACGATATCGGCGGCCTTGAGCTTGTAGACGGCCTTCTGGACGATCTTGCCATTGACCGAAACCTGGCGCAAATCGACACGGAAGTCTTGGTTCAGCGCACCCGAGCAGGAGGGAGGAGGCATGTAGCCATCTTCCAGAATGTCGTTTTGCCGAGTATCAGTGATGCTGTGGGCCGGCAACTGACCCGGCCGTTGGAGATGAGGCGAGCCGCCTGGGCGATCGAGGCGATCTGGACTGGAAACTGGTCCTTCAGGAACTTTGTGAGTTTCTCGTTAGCGCTTTTGGGCGACACTGTCGCCGTGTGTGCCAGGGACATTGAGGCAGGGCCGATAGCGGGGCAAAGTGCGCCAGGGTCGATCACGAAGCAGGGCGTGTGCGATGAAGTGAGAGCGAGATTGGGAGCTCTGGGGCCTTGGGGGCTTTCGTTTGCCATGAAAGAGCGCGTTTGGCCTCGGGCAATCTCGACGATCGGCGTTGAGCAATCTCGACGATCGACCTCAGGCAATGTCCGTTGGACGAGCCAGGAGGCCAGTGCACAGTACTGTGCCCACTCTCCTCGACAGAGACAGTCACAGAGACCCTGCTCGATTCTATCTCCACCTCGTTGCACCCGAAGCGGTCTCTATTCAGGAACATACAGCAGCCCTCCCTCGAGCAGCGACTCGTTGACCTGCCTGAGCTCGCGCAGCGATCCGTGGACCAGAGTGTACACCAGCAGCTCCAGATACACCATCACACCAACAACCCCCATGATCTTGAGGGTCGAGGGGTCTTCGTCCACCACCTTGATGCCAAAGCTCTTTCCCGTCAGGATTGCGCGGTTCAGGATCGGCAGAGCCCGCTCGAGCAGGTCGATCTCGGGATTCATCTGGCGACCAACGCCCTCCAGAAGCATCACGGCAACACCGACGTTGACAAAGTCGCCCTCGAGCTTGACGTGGTGCTCGCGCACCAGAGAAAGCACCGTGCCTAGGATAAAGCCCAGCTGGAGCTTGGACAGCTTCAAAGTGGACAGCTGGATGTCGCGGATAAATGACTCGGTCTTGTGCACAAATCCTTCGGCGTCGATCGCTGTCCACGGCGTCTTGGACTTTTCGATCATGAGTTCGCCCACCCGCTGCCCGTTGAACTCGGCGATTGCTCGGAACAGCTCAAGAAAGTTGACTAGGTTGGCGGCCGAGAGCGTGGAGGTAAGCCCTGCGTCGAAGAACACCATCTGTGGCTCGAATCCCTGGGCATAGAGCTGTTCGACATGGGATGCCCACTCCTCCGTCGAGACTTCCTTCAGGCTCTGGAGAAACTCCTCCGACACCAGCTCGTGGCTACGAGAGTAGTTTGGATAAAAGTATCGGAGGAAGAGCGTCTTGAGGGTGGATTGGTTGTCCGAGGGCCGTCGGAAGGTAACGTAGATATTACCTTGGGGATGTCGAGACAAACATGGCGATGTGTGTCAGATACAGCCTTGGTTTGAACACCGCAGAAGGGGAGTACTCGCTCTGGTTGCTGCTGATAATTGCACAAAAACGGGAGCCCAACCGCAGATGGAAAGGTCGCTTACCTGGATGGAGGTCCGCATGAACGTGGTTGTCGAGCACAAGCATGTGCTGTGGCGAGGAAGACGGGGTCGGGATAGGATTAGGAAGCTGTCGAGGGATCTGAAGCAGAATCTAAAAGCGTTTCGACGGCATCGCGGCGGTCCAAACGCCGGAGCTGACACGACTGACCACTCACCAAAAACGCATCGAGTCCGTACTCGCCCAAGACGGACGTCACTTGGCTGTGGCCCTTTTCGAGAAAGGATTGGATTGGGATGGCATGCACAAAGGTCTCGACCAGGACGGTCTTGCGGTCCAGCCCAAGGATCGGCTCAGGAAAGAGCACATTCGGGCGGTCGCTGAAGTTGGCGATGAATTGGCGGAGGTTGTGGGCCTCGTTTCGAAGGTCAATTTGCAGCTTCATCATTTCACCAAACACTGCAACTTCGTCCGGCAGGCTGAGCCACTGCACACCGGGAATCAGGCTTAAGAGCGATGCGCAGGTGGCCATGATGGCGAGATCGTCCTCGAGCAGCTCCTCCACGCCGGGGTGAAGAACCTTCACGGCACACTCCTCGCCAGACAATCCGTCGTTGCTCTTGAGTCGAGCCCGATACACTTGCGCAATTGCGCCGACTCCGATTTCCTTTTCTTGGAATAGTTCAAACATATCTTCGATTGGACGGCCAAACTCGCGCTGGATCATGACACGGGTGGCCTGAATTGAATGAGGTTTAACATTGGCTTGCAGCTTCGAGAGGATATCGCAGAGGTATGGTGGGAACATGTCCTTGCGCGAGCTTGCCCATTGACCCAACTGCGAATCGGACGGAGGGCACATCGTGAGCGGCGGTGCATATCATAGGCGCAGTGATGGCCGATCAGGCTCGTCAAAGAAGATGCATCAGGGCAGATGGAAGGCTGGCACGACGCTCGGCTGATGTTCTTGCAACCAGCGAGTAGTCAGTCGAGCCGACCATTCCGCAACGGCCAGACAATCACGCAACTTCGGTCATTCGCCCAGTGAAACAACCGCCCGGTTCCACACACAGATTCGTACCTTGATAAACGTCGGTCCGGCGAGCTCAAAAGCATAGAGCAGCATCCATGGCCACCAGACACGACGAGGCTCCCGTCCGTTGACGATATCGTGGTAGTCGACAACCAGCCAGAGTGGGAAGGAGGCTGCCACCGGGAGAAAGATCAACGCCAGCACGACGACACGCACGGAGATGCGCACGAGGCGGTAAAGCGACTGCATCCCGAACGAGATCCATCGAAAGAGTCCCGAGGCCGGTGTGTCGAGCACCACGATGCTGAATTCGGACAGCCAAGGGGCCAAGCATGAGCGGAGTGCCGGCTGCTGTCGCCGGAAACGCATCGGTCCTAGCCACGGGCTTCGAAAGGAGAAGAAGAGAGTGCGAGAGCCGCAGACAGCAGCAACCGAAGTCATGTTTGCGGCGAGCCGACACAGATTCAAGGCCGTCTTGGGCCACGGCGAAGATCTAAGCCGAATGGTAAGCCTTGAGCGTGTGAGCGACGGCACGGACATTCTCCAGAGGAGAATCAGTCGCCGCCGCCACTCTGGGATGGATCGCAGACGAAAGCCGGGCCATCGTGCGGCTGTTTGATGAGACACTGAGCGTGCTTGGATGAGGGAATGGCGGGATGACTGTTGGACGAGCCGAGGGCAGAGAGATGCGAGCAGACCCACTCGCATAGCGCAAGCCGGGCAACGGGTGTCGTCGAGTGGGCGTGGATAGACTGGGATGCAGATGGAGATGGAGATGCAGATGCAGCGGTACAGTGATGGCTGCAATTTTGATTGCGATTGTGGGTGCGATTGCGGTTGTTGTGCTCTTCGAAAGACTGCGGATGGCAATATGCACAGGCGGCCGCCCGAGAGGCCGATATTGCCAAATGGTCCGAGGAGGCTGACGACCGAGGTCTGTGAGCGCAAAGAGCTGCTGTCTGCTGCCAGCCCAACAGAGCGACGGTGCGATGGAGGGCAGGCAGGAATCTGCGGCCAGCAGTCGAGGCTTGTCTTTTTGAGCTCGGACGGCCGGTGGATTGGATGCGGCGCGTCATGCGACAACCCACGACATGATGGCGCTGATACGGCAACAGCGCTTATGATACGGCAACGGCGATTATGATACGGCAACGGCGGTGATAGGGCGAGACTGCTCGGCATCAAAGTTGCCGTGGTTCTCGCCATCCACCGAGGCGGCAGAGAACGAGTTTACTCGGTGTGCAAAACGCATGCATGCAAGCCAGAACAGCTATTCGCGGATCTACAGTCGGTCCAGAAATAAACGGGACACTTTCCCTTTCTGGCTTCAGATATCTGAAGCCCGCTGACTGACTGTAGGCCCAGCGGGTAGGCCATGGCACTGCACTCCTGTCTTCGTTGGTAATCTCTTTGTTTTGGTTGGTTTCGGGAGCACAGTCTTAAATGCACTCGGTCGATCTCCTGTGGCGATGATCGACTGGCATACCGAGATCATGTTCCTGGCTGCATTGATGTCTCGATCCCACAGCGTATGGCAGCTTGCACAGCTCCGGACAAAGTGTGGTTTCTCGACATCAAGATGCTCGACCTTCTCGAGTCGCTTGGCTTCCCGACAATGTGAGCACACCTGGGATGTGTTGAACTCGTTCACCGAGCACACACGGATCTTGGGACTTGGTGTGGTGCTCAACTAGCGCATCTTGAGCTGGGAGCGATTCCCACAATGACGCCCTTGATTCAAATCACAGAATGATCATGGCCAGCGCGCGATTGCATTGGGTAACAAAATATTTGATCAATCGTCAAAATCACGGGTGTCCCGTTTTTTTATTGGATTGACTGTAAAGATGATGTATTCGCGGCGCTCTGGGCAGCCGAACAGCCAGCGGGTTTCGGAAGTGGGTGCAGTCGGCATTGATTGACAAGCAACAAGCGATTGTGCCGAGCAGCCAGGCCAGGACACACACACAGTCGACGCAGCGCAAGGGCAATACCTGAGGGAATAGGAAAAAGATAGAAAGGGAAACGTATAATGGGATGACATGTGGGAGTATGACAGCAGCACAGCAAACGAGCCGAGGGGCCACGTGGGTTGAGGAGAAGATGTGCGGGATCATTACAAAGCCCAGAGCCCGGAAAGCACCGCCGCGATGGCAACGGTGCATGCACCCACGAGCACCGAGGACGGGAGGGCCGACGGGGCCGAGCTGGTAGAGCCGCCGTTACCAGAAACTTTGGCAACGGGGGTGGAATCGGGAAGCGAGCCGCTGTCAGTGATAGACGAGGCCGGAGGCAAGTCCGGGGGATTGATGGTCGTGCCAGAGTACACCTCGAGCTCAAACTCCTTGCTCGAGTAGATGCAAGGATCGCTGTGAGGGCAGCCAGGGACGATCTTGTGGTTCTGGTACTGCTGGTAGACCGGGAAGAAGATCTGCATGTACCGCGAGAAGATGAGGAAGCGCATCTTGCGACTGGCGGGGCCCTGGGCCATGGCAGAGCAGGTAACGTCAAGCTTGTAGTTGGCGACGGTGTCGAGGTCGCCGACCATGTAGGTGATGTTGCGCTCGACGAGGGAGTTGAAGATCCAGTCAGCGGTCGCACGCTGGGCATAGTTTGGCGGCTGGCTGGGATCGTTGACGCTAGAGAGACCGTACTTGCCGCTGTCATAGACGCTGCATGACTGGCGGGGCGGCGGCGGCACGTAGTTCTGCACAAAGTCATTCTGGGTCAAGGGACAGTTGTCCAGCGACTGGCAGATAGTGGTGGGGTCGACGTTGCTGTTGAGACGGTAGCTGTTGAGGTAGAGATAGGTGCCGGCACCGGCAACAATGTACTTGACGTTGGCATAGAGATACTCGGCGATGCCGATCTGGGTCGAGGACGCGTAGCGCAGGATGGTCTGGCCACCGGCAGAGTGGCCTGCAAAGATGTAGTAGTTGATGGATGGGAAGTTTTTCTTGGCGAGCAGGACGAGCTGGTCGATCATGTCGAAGGAATAGAGGGTGCTGTTTTGGTCGCTCGCCGTGCCGTCAAGCCAGCCGGCGCAGAAGGTCAGAGCGTTGGAGGCGACAGTCGAATCGCCTTTGCAGTAAAAGTAGGGCGTGACAAAGGCAGTCTCAAACATGATGTTTGGGAAGTTTCCAGTGACGGTGGTAAAGTCCTGGAGAGCGTTACCGCCGATGCCTGGGGTTCGGAGAGGACGTTAGCAGGCCGGTCACTACAGAAGTTGGGAGACGAGGATGCAGAAACGAAGGAAGACGACCGGTACGGCAGAGCGCCGCAGTGGAGAGAGGGAGAGAGAACATACCGTGCAGGGCAAAGACAAGGCGCTTGATTTGGGTGTTTTGGGTGCCGAGGGGCACAGAGGAGTAGAAGGGAAACTGGTAGTTGCCCTGGATGGCGAAGAACGAAGCAGCATCCAGCAGTTGTCGATGTCGAGTCAGTCGAGTGCAGCAGACACAAAAGCGATGCGGGGTGTGTTTCCTCCAGAGACGAGCGCCGTACCTGGGGCAGATACTGCAGGGTTGGATCGGCAGCTGCCTGGGACAGCAGGAGGACGAGGGCGATGGCCCAGCGAAAGAGGACAGACATGGCAATTGGACAGGGACGAGGGCAGTTTGGATCTGGATCTCGATCTGGACGGAAGCGAAGGGCTATCGAGACGGGTGCTCCTGGAGACTTGCAGAGCCGAGAGCGCTGTCCAGACAGATGGCCAGCGAAGCCGAGGGCAAAGGATGTTGGACCAAGAACGCAACGAGGCGGACAGCGGCGATCGATCGCTTTTGAATGGCGAACGCACGGGGCACAGCACGGCGGGTGGCGACGCCGAGGGACACGCCACGCGCGCAAGGGCGGTGCGACAGGCGGCGGCGCCGACGCGCAGCGGTGTGGCTGCTGCATTGTGGCTGCTGAATTGTGACTGCTGCGCTGTGGCTGTTGTGTGGGTCCTCATCGGTTTTGTGGATTGTGTGGCGCTGTGTTGGGGCGGCTCGACTGTGGCCGTTGTGTGGCTGCATTGAGCACTGCCTGGTGGCGGTGGAGGGCAGATGGCCTGGGGTCGGCGCCGCTGCAAGTCCAGTGCGGTGCAGCGGATCGCATGGAGGGTTGTATAGCAGATCGCATGGAGGGTTGCATAGCAGATCGCATGGCGGAACCAGCACCAATCCTGGAATCAGACCCAGGATCGTTGTCGCTCCACGCCAGCGAGGCATACTTGCACCAGACGCGCCGGCAGAGGTGGGCTGCGTTTCCCAGGACCCAGATGGACGGTCTCGGTCAGCGCCAATGCCGATGGCGGCTGACTGAGCAGCAAGACGGGAAAGCAGATGACGCTGCGATCGTGGACAGAGGCAGGCGACGCTGTTGGTGGTGGTGGAGGAGGGCAGCTAAATCAAAGTGTCGTCGCTGGGCGTGGTCGTGACATGGGCGCGTGGCTCTCGATCCGAGGCCATGTTTGCAGAATCATGACCAGGAGCAGCACATTTGCCGCTGCCGGGCGAGGAATCGCAGCGGTCCTCGCTATCGCAACCACTCGATCGATCCACCCATCCATCCATCCATCGCAGCAATCTTCACCTATCGCAACCACCCGATCCGCTGCAGCATCGGTTCCGGACACACACCCTCTCCTCAGGTGAGCCAATCCGCGGCGGCGGCGTCCGGATCATGTCAGTCCGACACAACCAATGACGGAGCATTCGTCACGTCGCAGAGCCCGTTTGCCACTCGTCGCCGAATCGACTTGCCAACCCGGCTGCTGTCAATACCATCGGCCTTCGTCACGCCGACCCTCGTCACAATACCTCCGTCTCGATCTCATCAATCCTCGGCTCTCTCTCTGCTGTCACTGGCAGTCGCTGGACTATTCCTCTACGGCCTCTGTCCGTGTCATTGGATATCAATCCCATCTCCGTCCCCATTTCCATTCGCCGGCACGGCCAAACTACCGGCGCTCGCTCAGACAACGTCCATCGCAGCCGTCGTCACGGACACTGCATCGGCGCCACGCCATACCCCTGATATATAGTCCGCGAGACTCGCCCTTGCATCGACGGCCGCCGCTCGTTCCTGTCGGTGCTTCCGATTGTCTTCGATCCCACTTCCGCCCTCATCGGCTCTTCGCATCCGTTTCTTCGTCCCGCCCTCGCTGGTCTTCGCTCTTTTTCCTTTCTCGATCTCGACACCGACCCATTTCCCCTCCCTGTCCTTGATCTGCCTTTGCCGGCCGTGCTCGACTTGCTCCCACAGTTCATGATGAACCCACCCAGTCCAGCGCCCGGCTCGGCCACCGATCGCTTCATGTTTGGCGACTCCGTTGTCTTTCTGAATCTGCGTGGCGATCGCTTCCGGATATCTTCCAGGCTGATCTGCCTGTTTCCCGATAGCCTACTCACGTCGCTCTTCCCCTCGGGCTACATTCCCTTCTGCTCCATCACGCCGGCCTCGCCAACTACCACGAGCAATCCTCAGGAGCGGCCTCCTGCGACCAACACTCCTCCTGGCCTCTTTCTTGATGATCCAAGCACCCTTCAGGTCGCTGCCCTGCCGACGCCAGCTCCATCCGGCGCCGAGTCTCCGTCGTCTTCCAAGTCGCCTTCGCCGGGAGGCCTCTCCTCCGATGAGAACGCCGCAAGGTCGTCCATATCCCGCTCCGCCGCGCTCCGCTGGCGCCAACACTACCCCGACAACGAGTCTGTCCTGGAGTATTCCGAAAGCGAAGCCGACTCGGATCTGTCGGCAAGCTCCGAGCCAAGTCAGGCCTGCACCCCAGCCCCCGACGAGCACGAACGTGAGTCCTTCCGCAACCCGGAGGAGGAGCTGCTCGAGGGCGCCTTTTCGGACCTCCATGAGGCGCGAATCGTCAACTCCGACCTCGACCCGACCCTGTTTCGGTACATTGCCTATGGTCTTCGCCAGGTCATTGCCGCGAACGAAGAAATCAAGAAGGCCCTGGAGGAGGAGCACAAGAAGGCCCTTGACATGGTGCGTCGCAGCTTGACGACCCGCTCCGGACGCCGTCGTTCTGCCGGTGGATCGCGCACGGCCTCCAGACGATCCTCTCGGGCCGGGATCAACACCGCCCCGCCTTCCACCAGCGCTGCTCCGGTTGTTGATGATGCCCACGAGCAGCCTCCCAAGGAGGGCCCCGTGCAGCCTGATGAACTTGCAGCGGCCTTAAGCGCCGGGAACGGCCCCTCCCTGGAGCCGGCTACTGCCGAGTCCATTCGAAGCAGCGTGAGTAGCCTGTTGTCTCTGGTACAAAGCGATCCAGTTGGCCCGGTGCACTGTAACAGCGACCGGCCCTTGAATCGACTGAGACTTTGATCTTCATGAAGCCTGGTGGGGCCTCTGGGTGTGGTGTAAAGGGCCTATGCATCACACGGCAGCCGACAAAGCGGGGCCGATCGTGGCTCGTACTTCTCACGGACGACCTGACTCACATCTTCGCTTGCTGATTTCATAGTCAATCCTCACCGAAGCAGCCCAGACTGCACAGGCAGATCCAAGCGCATGCATGCTGCCCCAAGAAAACCCGCCATCCGCTGACGAGGCCCCTCAAATCCGCAACTCAACGATGGAGCGCTTTCCAGCCGAGCCAGCGGCTGCGCCGAAACGGTCGGACCTGGTGACTCAGTTTGGAATCACCCGGCGTATTTCGGCTGCCAAAAGTGCGATCGTATCGTACATCTCCCAACGGTTCCCACATGCGTACACGATCTCTGATCTCAGCGCAAATGAAATCACACCCGTGTCCGTGGTTGGGCCGTCTATTGCTGATGTGCCGGCCACAACCACAAGCGTCCTCACTGGAGCCATCCACGCCGAGCCCGCTGCTCTCCCGCCGCCCAGGCCGCTTGAGAGCATGGTCGAGATAGCGCCCACTCGCCCGCCACACCCGATCCAGTATCTCCTGGTCCTGCGCGAGGACATTGAGTTCTACGCGATCCCCAAGAACGCGCAAGACTACCTGCCACGACAGAGTACCGAGTCCGACCAGCCTCGCTCCGCGCAACGTCGCAAGAGTCGCCGCAATTCGCTTCCAGAGCATGGTCTGTCCAGCATTTTCTCGACTCTTGGCAAGCAGAGCAGCAAAGGCAAGGCAAAGTCGCTGCCCGAGACTCACGACCACAGCATCGAAAAGCTGCAGCGTCATTTGATCAAGAACGAGTGCTTCAAGATCCTGAAGAGCCGCAAGGTCATCTTCCCGTCGCCGCTCGATAGCTCTAAGGACGGGTGCAGAGAGTCCCCAAGGCCCCCGAGCGCCGATTTTGAGCCACATTCTCTCGACGATGGCCGTTCATGCGAGCCCATGCTGCTGCCGCCTCGCTCGCTGAGCCTCCAGGCTCCCGGGCCGCTACAGTCTGCCGAGCTTGAGCCTCAGTGCTCTCAAACCCCCACACCGAGCACTCAAACGCCAAACTCACCGCGCTGGGATGGTACCTCGGAAGCAGAGGCCCGGACTTGTGAGCATAACAGACAGCTCCTCGATATCGAAAAGATCCTCAAGTGCCACGCATACTGTGACAGCAGCGCCGTGTGGCCCTATCGCGAGTCTCTCAGGTCCGACTCGTACCAGCTGGTCAGCATTGCCATTCTCAACATGAAAGAGAAACGAGATCCCAGCGTGCCCGAGTGCATCAGCAGCTCGATCCCGGAGCACGAGCATGAGCACGAGCATGGGCGCCCGCACGAACGCGAGCCGATGCGAACAACATCGCTCTCGAGGTCCAAGGTGTCCTTTGGCGCCTGCGACTCATCTGCGTGTGCTCAGAAACCGGACAGCAGCGCACTCGGCAGCGACCCGGCTGCCGGCGCTGCCTCTCAAAAGGGCACCAAGGCCTCAGACAATCCCGGAGGACTCGCCTCCAGCATTCTGGTTCAGGCTCAAGAGGGTTCGATCATACCCAATACGTCCGGATTCGAATATTGCATGAAAGGAAGGCAGCCCTTCCGCAAGTCATGGTGGGATGTGGAGCACGTTCAGATTCGCTTGCCGCCGCCGTCCTTTGGCCCGCTCGACCACAAAGCCGTTGCTGAGCCCGCTGGCGATCTACATGACGGCGCAACAGGGTCGAGCTGCTCAGTCAAGGGCCACCGAGACGAGCCGGGACACACGTCCAAGGAACTCCTCGACCAGGTTCAGGCCATGCTGTCTGAAGCAGCCCAGGAGGCACCAGCGGCGAAGGATCTGAGACGAGCCGGCAGCTCCAAGAGCTCGACGCATCGAACTCAGAGATCCGAGGAGCACGCTGCCATTGGCGAGCAGCCGGACCAGAGCACGGGGCAGAAACCGCGGGCTGTTATGCGCCGATCAACGCTCTTTGGTCGGCCATCGGAAATACCCACGACGCACCCGGAATCGCTCACTGAGCCCGTTGTGGACGTCAAGCTGTGGACACACAGAACGTGGTCGTTCGAGTTTGTTGCTGTCTGAAGAGCCTCCCTCCCGCTTGCCCGAAGTTGATCAAAAGACGCGATGATTGCCAAACTGTACTTTATCACTGCATGATTCTGTTCCGCTGTTCTGTTTTGTTTTGTTCTATTGTATGGGTGCGAGATTATCAGGAGCGATGACTGCTCGTTGCATGGCGTATTGAATAACAATGAGACGTATTGGTTATTTCGGACAAAAACCATGCCATCGTTGGATCGGACCATTCACTCGGCTGGGAACGACCAAGTTACAAGAGTCATTGCTTTGGGTGTCTGTCTCATGCTGTTAGTGTGTGGGCATATCCACGACATTTTATCGATCGAGTCTGATACAACAGTGCAAGCGTCGATGGGCACTATTACGGAAGACTTGGTAAGCTCTGTCCATGGATGATTTCTACCCCGAGCCACCGCGGGCTCGATCGATCAAGTGAGTGAGTGAGTGAGCGGAAGCGAGAAGCGTTCTGTATTTCCTTATCATCAACAGTAGACTATTGTGCACCTTTATTCAGTATACATGGTTGTGGAGCTTGCGTTGCCTGCAACGACGAAGCGACAGAGCCACTGGGACCGGACAGGTGCCGAGGGCTTGATCTAGTGGCGTGTAGTATAGTGTTGGGTGGTGGGTGATATGGTTGGAAGAGGAGATCCTGGCAATCACCGCAGGCCCCAAGTCGTGAGTACCTTATCGTGAATCGCTGCGGGCCGCAGCCGTCACGGTGCCGTACTGGTATGCTGATGGGAACCGCTGTCGAGGCAATGAGCGGCGTCGCAACGAGCCTCCAAACTGCATACTTCCGGTTCGCTTTCCCACGTCAGCGGCCGTGACCCGGCAGGGCCAGGCGCTGAGAGCGATACAGGAACGAGATGACCCGCCCGCCCCCACAAACGCATCTGGATTAGCAAGCGAATCATGGCAGACCAGAACAAGCCAGAGCAGACCAGAGCAGGCCATGGTGGCGCGATGCAGCAACGTACCTCATGGCTATCACGGCGAGGTTCAGCGTCGACATCAACGGCACAAACAACAGCCACAGGGCAGAAACGACCTCGTCAATGGTCGTGTTCGGGCCGATCATATCTGTGCTCCAGAGACCGTAGACGAGGTCAAAGACGCAGATGGATCCAATGACGACAATGTGGGAGATCACAAAGCCCTTGAGGCAGGCAACGTCCCGGCGGCCCCGCTTCATGCGCTGCACATGCGCTCGCAGCGGGTTCAGCTGGTGGCTCTCGGAATCGCCGCGGAAGAGCTGTCCAAGGTCGGACTGGGCGTCGTCGAGCTGCTCCTCCAGGATGACGATGCACTGCTGGCCCCAATACATCCACACGACCATCAGCAGGAGCCACACGCTCATGGCGCCGAACGAGTGGGCCCGCTGGATCCAGTCGGCACTGGCGGGCTGCGAGGTGTCTTGGTAGTAGGCGGCCACGATGCCCAGCGGCAGACTGAAGAGGATTGGCGTGATGATCAGGACGATGGCGAGGATGTCGATCAGCAGCGGGCTCTTGGGCGAGCCGTCGATGTTGGAGTAGTTCCATTTGAACGAGTCAGGGATCGAGTGGTACCTGTGAGGCGAGGCCGAGACGACAGGCCGGGTCAGACGGAGCGGCGTGGCGATTGTGGTGGTGATAGTGGTGGTGATGGTGGTAGTGGTGGTGGTGGTGGTGATGGTGGTGGTGGTGGTGGCAAACACCAATAGCAATGCAGCACCATGTCTGGCGATGGCGAGGAATGAAGGCCAGACAACGGACGGATGGATGGAGACTATCAAGCAGGGCTGGAGGGGACTCTCCGGGTTGCTTATTGGGGTTTGTCAGGCTGCACTTACATTCCAACGAGATAGAGCACCAGTGCATAGAATAGAAAGATCCACGAGAGAGTGTTCTGCAGACGAATAGGGTTGGTATCGTCTCGTATCGAGCAGCACATGCAAGGCCCGATGGCATATAGCAATGGCAGATGCAATGTCGACAACACCGGTCGGACACCTACCACGGACTCGACAATGATGAGGATGGATGTCAACCCGCCCAGGACGACGGAGCCGTGGATGACCCGCATGGCGCAGAACAGGACCATGAAGACCAGGTACCACTCGGTCGGGCGAACGGGCAGGGAGCCTGGGATGCGCATGTCGAGCAGGCGCTGCGATTTGTATACGAGCCGGTGCAGGAGGATGCCGCCGGCAAAGAGCCAGTTTGCAGCATTGAGTGCGATGCTGGCGAGATAGAGCGACGCTGCGATGGGGTTGTTGGCGGTGCAGGGGAGTGCCTGGACCCGCCAGTCGCAGAGGCCCGGGGACAGCGAGTTGTTCATTATAGAAGGCCAGACACTGCGGGGACTTGGACAGGACTTGGACAGGACGATGGACAGGACGATGAGCAGATACTTGCACGGATTGCTGGGCGGTGCTCGAGACAGGCAAGCGCCCGTTGAGGCAGCGGCCTTGTCGGGTGGGGGCATTGCTGGGCATTGATGGGCATTGATCGTGCTATTCCTGGCCTCTCATCCAATTCGATCCTGTGACACGTTTTTTTTCTTTTTTGTTGCTGGCTTGGTTGAGTCGCCGGGCCTTCGTTCGCATCCGCTTGACTCTCTGTTCGGATCGACCAGCATCGAGGAACCATCTCGGCCACTCCACCACACCCAGTTCGACAGCAGACCCGCCGCCTCCCGCTATGGCCTCCCCACCCGCCAACTTTACTCCGTTCTGCGACGGCGTCGACCTGATCTTTGCTCGCTGGCCGGCCCTGCAGTTTGTGCTGGAGCAGCAAATCAGCGGCCCTGCGACCAACGAGCAGGCCGCAACGATGGTGCAGTTCACCAAGGACTTTTTCCTCAAGTATGGCACCGACGTCGAGGCGTACGAGCTCGGCGACAACTTCACCGGCTATTTTGACGAGATCTTTGATGCTGATCTTGAGGACGGCAGCGGCGAGCAAGTCGGCAAGGCGCTGGTCCAACTCTACCAGGACGTGGTTGTCCTCGGACGGCTCGAGATTGTCGATTTCCTGAGAGAAAAGGTCCGGACGCAGCAGCGCACACCCAAGCAAGTGGTGGGCGACAACAACGAAGTCGACAGCGACGAGGCTGGCGACGACGACAACGGTAACGACGACGATGAAGGCAACGGTGCTGGAGCCGACGGCATGGATATCGACCAAGATGGCTCTGGCTCTGGCTCGAACGGCGGCGCTGGCGGCTCCTCAGGACGGCCAGAGCCCCAAGGGCCCATCGTCGACGAAGACGGCTTTGAGCTCGTGCAAAAGGGCCGCCGCCGCCGCTAAATGCGGCCGCCTTTGGCTTGAGGCAGAGTTTGTCTGCGATCCACTGCCGATCCGCTGCTGCCAGGCCTGGATCGGCCTTCTGGGTCTTGATCGATCGGACTCTGCGCATACATGTCCGCCCATCTCAATGCACGGATGTTGCTCGCTGATGGACGCCAGAGGACGCCAGGATGTGTACTCGCTGCTCTTGCCTCTGCCCATGGCGCCGCCCTGCTTTCGTTCGCCTGGAGACTGTCTCGGGTGTTTCCCGCTGGTTTTGTCTGTCTGTCTATCTATCTGTCTGTCTGGCCGCTGTTCTGTTTGCGTCTGCACTCATGTTTCGACCGCCTCGCTGCCCTCGAATGAAGACTATTGCGCCTGTTGCGCGCATGTTGGCTTGGAACATGGTGCTCTTTCTCTGCGAGCGAGACAGCGGACCGAGAGCCGCGACGGTGGACCGAGATGGCTTTCGCCCGACTTGCTCTGGGTCGTCTCTGGCATCTTGGACATCTGTCATCGAAAGCTGCGGTATAACCACCAGCACCAAGACGTCGCCCATCGGATATGTTCTTTCTGCGTTGCATGCATCCGCGGCGCTCGCCTCTTGGCCCTGGCCTCTGGCGATCGTTTAGCACCGGCGCAGGACCCTCGACAGATGCACCGTCGGCATCGCTCCTGCAGCGACTGATCCGAAACAAGCACCTGGCCAAATATGCCGAGCAGTTCCGGGCCGCGCCGGGGTCGCATCTGGTGTCGTTCCTGGTCCTGCACGAACTCACGGCGATCGCACCCCTGCCGCTGCTGTACTTTGGGCTGAGCTACTTTGACATCCAAATCCCGTTTCCGGAGGAGATCCTGGCCGAGGGCAACCGACGCATGACCCGGCTGCTGCAACTGGCGGGAGCGCCGGTGTCGCTCAGGGACGACTCGCAGATGATGCTGCATCTGGTGACGTCGTATGCCCTCGTCAAGGCAGCGATGCCACTCCGTCTGGGCCTCTCGGTGTTTCTGACGCCGTACTTTGCAAGGTAGGAGGCGGGAGGCGCTGTTGGTGGGTGCTGGGTGCTGGATCGCCGATACAGCGGTTCTCGGTCCAAGCGAGGGCCGCACCCAAAGGACCAAAGGACCAGAGAGCCAAATCCCCAAGGTGTCAAAGCACAGCCGATCGGGCCCTGGTCTGGCTTCTCCTCTTCCCCAAGCAATCGCGATCGGCTGTGCTTTTGGGGCTGTGACTCTGCTGGCTCATGGGGATCGATCGATGGCCGCAGACCCGCTGGCAGGGAGTGGGTGCCTGCGTCGGCCGATTCCGGAAGACGAGATCTTATCGATGCAGCAGCAACGGCAACAACAACAACAACAGCAGCAGCAACAACAGCAGCAGCAACAGCAGCAATCACAGCCACAGCAACAGCAGCAATCACAGCCACAGCGAGCCTGCGGGACTGTGTGCTCCCTGGCACCGAAATCCAGGAAGGCCGCCACAGGATGACGGATTGCAGGTCGACGGTGACGGGCGTTGGACATTCATCACGACGGCCGCGGCGAGTCCACGCAGCCGGGGGGTGGATATCGCTGGGGAGGACGGGCAGGCGAGTGCCACTCGGCAGACCAGCGGTGGTGAGGGCGGGCCGCAAGCGAGGGTCTGGTGGCCGGATTGCAAAGGCTGACCCACATCCCCTCATCCGGCGTCATGGCGACCCACACGCGATGCGCCGTTACCGCCCGTGCAGATTTGCGGTCCTGCCTCTGACCAACGCCATGAAGCGCCTGCTGCCGGCCCGGGCGACCAAGTAGATGTGGCTCTGGGCAGGCGACCGCAACGAAAATGGGCAGGCGACCACGGCGAAAACAAGCTTGCCGACACAAGCTGGTCTGCAGACAACCGGCGAAAACAAGCGAGCCGATCACGACGCCCTCAGCGTCGACCAATACATGAAGCGACACGACGAAAGTAATGCATCCGGGCACATGCCGCCTTTGTCGTCAGGCCGGGTGAGGCTGTGGGAGGGATGCCCACCGGGTGGTCTCTGACAATGGTTGCCGGCGAGTGGTGTGTGGTTGCGTGCATGCATGCAGAGGGACGTGGCCGTGGGAAGGGCCCTGGCATTGGCGACATGGTGTGTCCTGGGACCTGCAGCAGCGAGGGGGAAATGCGACGGATGTGGGTCTTGGCCATCGGGGGCAGCTCGCGAGTCTTCACCCCGCCGATCACCAAGCATCTCGCACGCAATGCCCGACGTCGCGGGGATTGCACCATCGCGCGGGCTTGCTGACATTTGCGCCGGCCGGATCTCGATCTGGGCGGTCCTTTGCACCATCCCCGCCAGCGACATGAGCCGGCCGGCAGGAAGCAGGGCCTTCCGAGGGCCCAGGACGACATGCAGACGGCGCCGGGGAGGGCGCTGAAGGTGTCAGGGCGCAAGGTCCGAGAGGGGCGAGGCGAGGGCGGGGGCGAGGGCGCGGCGAGAAGGCCGATGTTGGCGTGAACGCACGGGACCGAGACGCAGCGAGACGCACCGAGAGCGCACCGAGAACGCACCGAGACGCGCACAACTTTGATGCAGCGCGCTGTGTCGACCCTTGTTGACGGGCCATGACGCAAAACGCCCGTGCGGAGCGCGTCTGCCATTGTCGCAGTCGGGGATCGCGGTTTTGGCGCTTGGAACCACTCGGCTCGCGGTCGCTGACACAGACACAGCGCAGACACCTCACAGACACAATTCAGACACCTCACAGACACCTCACAGACACTGCGCCCCGCCCTCCCGTCCCCCACCGCCACCCCCCGGCCATCACATGCCGGTGCGCAGCCCGTCCCATGTCCGCCCGCCCTTCCGATTCGCTGCGCGGAAGGCGTCATCCGACCGCCTTTGCGTCGCCTTGAGCCGTCCTGACATGCCCGGCGTCCACGTCGGCTCGCGCGGCTCCCCCCCGGTCCTGCATCTCTGGTTGCGCGGCCTATAAAGCCGGCTCTCTGCCGCCATGTGCTCCATCTGCTCTGTACACCTCAGCCCCTCATCCGCCTCCAAGCCAAGCTCCTCAGCTGCACACCAGCTCCTCAAGCGCACACCCCTCTTCTCAGCCTCGTTCGGCTTCCCGACCCAAACTCCCCCATCTTCATCATGTCGTCCACCCACCTGTATCTCCAGACCGAGAACGACTTTGGCTCCAGCGTTCCCACGACCTTTGTCACCACCGCCATCCCCCCCAGCGAGGTCCGTCAGAAGGAAGTCTCCAGCACCATCCCCTCTGGTGTCAAGTCGGCCCCGTCGATCCCCAAGAAGCGGCTATCCTTTGCTACCCGCGGCCGTACCATGGACGCCTACAAGGAGCACAGCCAGTACAGCGCACACCTGTCGATGTAATCAACCTTTTCCGAGTCCTTCCGAGTCCTGCGGCTTGCCCCGGCCCTTCCCAACAACCCTGTCTCAAGTTTGCCTCCCGTCTTGCCGCGTCGATCTGCCTCCGAGATCCTTCTGGTTTCCCCAAGCCCTGTCCCGTTTGCTGAGCCCCCCATATCAGCCAGCTCCAACCAACCAACCAACCATCCCCCCTCCTCCGCGGATTGGTACCAACTGTCGCATCGCGTCCGTTGCTGCTTCTCCAATCTGACAACCACAGTCCTCCCAACAACGGCAACGCAAGAAAAAGCAATCTGACCGCGATCCATCCCCCATCCCAGTCCTCCATCCATCCCCCATCCCAGTCCTCCATCCATCCAACCAGCACTCCGCTACACATTGACAAAGCCGCGTTCATAGTTTGCAACCGCCAATCCCATCCAAAAAGGTAGTCCGTGTTCAGCTCGCAGTGGTTGACTCCGCTGTAGCTGTCTCGGGCCATCCTTCTCTCAACCTCGACACCCCCCCTCTGGCTTTCCCAATCCAAGCGCGAGTTGCCCTTCCCAATTTCCAAATCTTCCATGACCTCCTTCAATCGACCGCCCTTGCCCCAAACCACGTCTCGGACAATGTTTTTTTCCTCCTCTTCTTCCTTTGCAAGCTTCTCCCTGGACAAAAAGATCCCTCTTTCTTTGACGTGTCGTCTGTGCCCTGTCGCTGCTCGCCTCGACTGATATCCAGCGACAGCCGCCTTATTTTCTGTACATACCAACCACCGCAAATCCTCGCTCTCCCGCTCTCCCCCTTGTAGTGGCTCGACCTTCCCATTAATCCTTGATGAACCGAGGAGCCCGGGCTGTGGAGATTTCCCCGCCTCCTGCTCCTCTCCGTGTCTTTCTTTTTTCGCTCCCAAGTTTTGAATTTGTCTCCGGACCTGAGAAACGAGAAACGAATATATTTTTGGTACCTTTGGAAACGACAAATCGCCTGTGATGCTGATGCTGATGCTGGTGTTGGTGTGGATGGATATCGCTATCAATTTTTTCCTGGGAATCGCGAGCAATCTGATCGATCTTGGTCGCTGCGCCGGCTCGTCCTGCTTCTCGCCACCTCCCTTGAAAGCCCTCAGCACCGGACACACATGTCAGCCCCTGTCATGTCAGCTTCCTGCCGGGCCATGTCAGCGCCGCGGGGAGCAGCATGTGTCCCATGGGAGAGCAGCCCGACGCAAATCGAGTCATGGCGGAATGGCCTCGCCGGACGGGCGGGCTGCCTCCATGTCGGCGGATCTGCCATGCGCTGGAGACAGCCATGCGCTGGAGACCAGCAATGTGCAGCCTGCTCGGATCCGTTGCTCTTCCGGCTGCGACCAGCGGCCGCTCCCCTGCGCTGGCAATAGCGCATCCTCGTCCAGCTGCCGCCCACCCGGAGAATCGCCACGGAGCCTGTCGATGCGCCAAGCCCATGCTTGTGCTCAGTCGTCTGCACTGCCAAAAGCGGCGCTTTCTGCCAGGATTAAGGGTGTCGACGTCTTCGAACACCAGCCAGCATGCCGCAGGACAGGATCTTTCCGGGTGTTGCGTCGGTCAGTCCCAAAGGCACATGTATGCCTTGCTCTGATGCACGTTTTTTTTTTTACTCTCTCGCGGGGATGATCGTGGTGCTGGCTGCGGGCGGGCTGTCGTCGCTCCCACCAGGACAACCAAAGCAAGAGCTTCATCTTGGATTGCGATGCCTGCTCGTGCCGCTGCCTCGCCGTTCTCGGCTGCTGGTGCTGTTGCGCTGTTATTGGTGCTGCGTGTTGGGCCTTCCTGTTTTGGGGGCAAAGGGCGCGCTGCTGGTCGCCCTCTTGCACCATCTGCTGTGAGGACCCAAATCGGCCGACCGAGGCGAAGCGAAGCGAGCCGGGCCAAGGCGAGACCATCGATATCAACACCGGCATAGGCATCGCTCATCGGATTGGTGTCATGGACGCCCCTCGCCTGTTCCTCGCATGCTTCTCGCCTGTTCCTCGCCGTCTCCCGCGTCTCTTTCCACCACCGTCTCCCATCGCCTCGTCTCTCGCTCCCCTCTCGCTCCCCTCTCGCTCCTCGCTTGCCCCTTTATATCCTCGGCTCGTTGCCCCGCATTTGTCTTTGCTGCTCCTTCTTGCTTGCCGTGCACTTGGACAAACCTCCTGCTTTTCCTATCGCCCTCGCTTGCCGATAGACCCAGGCTCCCAGTCCTCAAGCAGTTCCATCCCCGTGGCATCGTCCGCCGCTCTCCCACCCGGCCCTGCGGATCCCAGCTGTCTTCCTCTTGGCACTCCTCATCACCACGGGCCCAGCCGGTGTCCCCCTCGATTCGTCGACCACCAAGCCAATCCGCCGACCGGCCTGCATCGAGCCCGGCTCAGTCTGCAACTTCCCGCTGCCAGCCGTATAGCCAGCCCAGCCGTATAGCCAGCCCAGCCGTATAGCCAGCCCAGCCGTATAGCCAGCTCAGCCCTACAGCCAGCCAAGCCGACATCTGCACCGCTTTGTTCTCCCCTCCCGTTCTGCCCACTTGCCTCTGTCGCCTCCCAGTCCATCTCTGCTTCTCAAGCTCCCCTGACACCATGCCCGCCACTGACTCAAACGACCCTCCGTCTGGCAAGCCTTCCTGGTTCAAGAATTCGCTTTCGCGGCCCTTCTCCAAGCTCCTGCCCTTGACCCGGAAGACGGACGAGTCATCGAGGTCCATTCCATCGTCGCCCAACTCTGAATCTCGGATTGCCTCGTTCTTTCAGCGTGCGGCCTCACCCTCGCCGCCCATCGACAGCTCTGCGCTCTCGCCTCGCCTCGATGCTTCCAACTATGTTCCAAGTACCAGTGCCCCGCCTTCTCCCTCGACGGCCTTCTCGTCCCCCAGTGCGACCTCGGCCGGGCCTGAGTCGGGGCAGAACCACGCCGTTGCCCTGCAAAAGCTCAGCGCCCTGACTCCTGCCCAGCTCACCGTTCTCGAAAACCAAGTTGCAGCCGAGCTCCAGCGCCGCACCAAGCTCGTTGGATTTGGGTCCATGTCCAGATCCATCGTCTCGACCGAGGCCATTGTCACCCAGAAACTCCATGCCTTGCCCGATGAGCACCTCTTTCGGCTGCAGCTCGACATCAACGCCGAGATCCGGCGGCGCCAAGACTCGTCCAACAGCAGCTCTCGGATCGAGCACGGCCTTCATGGTAGGTTGGAACCCAAAGGCAGCAGCGCCTTGCTCTCGATTGCGGAAGCAACATCGAGCCATCGAATTGTGATCCCGCGGAATGCTCTTGGGCCGTGTCCATCGAAACAGAGCTTGTTTCAGTGCGATCCATCTCTGTCGAGGAGCCTCGGGCGAGTGCGATGGATCTGCCGATCGGCGCCGACAACTGCACACCCACGCGGAGGCGGCAGGGTCAGGGATACGCTCTGTGCAATGCCTACCCGACATGCTCTGGCTTCCCCGCCCATGGTTTTGAGCACACTGGTCCCTCCTTGTGCCACCTCTGTTGGACAATCCACATTGGCCTTCGTTCGATGAACCCGCTCTGTGCCCTCGGCTGATTCGTTGCGTTCCGTCTCCGTCGTCTTTTTTTTTGCTTCTGCCGCTGTCCTCAGAGAAACCATCGCAAGGCTCGATGACGCACTTGGGAATCAGCCGTTTCGATACCGCTGATCGTCTGCCAATCTCACCCTACATGGCACCGGCCAGCCCGCCCATGAGCCCAAAGTCTCACTCTGGGTCGCCGCTGATGCCGACATCGCGCACCCCCAACTGGCCGACCTCCCTGCCTCAAGCCCGAGCCCTGAGCCCCATCAACCTCCCCTTCCCTGATACCAACTCGTCTCTTGCGACCTCGGTTCCAAGGGATTCGGATCCTGGGTTTGCGCGCACGCCCTCGAGCCGATCGAACATGACCACCATCGTCAACATCGACCCGGAGCTGTCCTCCAAACTGAGCTACGGCCCCGAGCGGGAGTGGCGCGACAAGATCTCGTCCCTCAGCCACGACCAGCTGCGGGCACTCAGCAGCGACTTGCGAGAGGAGGCAGTGCGCCGATCCAGCACCCGACAGAGTCCAGGCATCTCCATGGACCGCCAAAAATCCTCGGCTTCCTCGCGCGCCATCGACGGTCACCTCCTTGGCCGACTGCATAGGCTGACCGATGAGCAGCTCTCTACCATTTCGCTGGATGTTATGGCTGAAGAACGGAGACGATCTGCCCAAGGTGGGTGCCGCCGCTGGCGGAGTTCTGACCATTGCATTGCGATCCAGTGTCAACCAGTGCCAGCCGGTGCCTTGCGGGTGGCTCGTGGCTCGTGGCTGGCTGGCTGGCTAACTCCACTGCTACCATACTTTTCCCTCCGAATCTGCTCCACAGTTCCCACATCGTACACCTCATCGACGGCTCCGAATACGGATACACAGCCGACGCACCCGGGCTCAGAGTCTCCCTTGGCAAATCCTGCCCCTTCTCCCCTTCCGTATGCTCTGCACTCGCTCCGCCAGGCAAGCCAAGAGGGTGTTGACATCGCCAACGGCGGCCGCCCCGCCTCGCCGCTCCCGCTGGACGGTTCCCGGTCCCCAGGCCATGTCCCCCCAACGCGCCAGCTGCTCCAGCAGATCCAGGCTATCCAGCATCAACAGCATCTCCTCCAGCAGCAGCTCCAGCAGCAACAGCAGGCCCTGACCGATTCGATCTCAGCCGATCCTATCGATCGCCTTCAGAGCGCATCGCCCCTCTATCGCAACATCTCGACCGCCTCGTCTCTGCCAGCCTCAAGTCCACTCCAGCCGGCACTACGGTCCCCGAGCATGGCAAGCTCACAGCCCTCGTCGACCTCGGCAGCTGCAGCTTCGTCGGCAGCTCGACCGGCCAATAGCTCCCGCGTGAACGCCCGTGCTCGTGTCGGGCGGCTAAACGATACCCAACTTCGAGACTTTGGCGGCGATGTCTATGACGATGTTAAGCGACGTGCCCAGCCAGGTAATGACTCACGGACGGGCGAATGCGTGGCTACACTCTATCGTACATGACTTGCGCGACTTGTATCCTTGTTGCTGCTGCTTTCCGGTCTCTGTACTCGCGACACATCGCACCCGCTCTACAATCGACGAGCCGGACCGGTGGCACCCGAATCGTGTCGATCGCGCATTCACTCTGATCCCCCCTTTTTTGTCCCATCCTATCTCTCCCCCCCCCCAGATGCACCTGCGTTCTTGGAGCCGCGCGATGGATACTCGACCAAGCGTAACATGTCGCGGAAGGAACTTGCTCGGCTACCCAACAACCGCCTGCAGGATCTGTGGAACGATATTTGCGAGGAGCTGGAGAAGCGCAACATGAAGCTGTGATTCTCGGCCGACCGTCTTGATCCCCCCTTTTTCCTTCTTCCGTACATAACCCATCCTTGCCCCCCCCCCTGCTAGAGCATCCTCTCCTTCCTATGCATTGGAGTCACGAAGCGGGCTGGTGACGACTATAGAGTCGCTGTGTATTGCGCAACGGTCGAGCGAGCCACCATCACAAGTTCGGATAAGGGGCTGTGGTTTGGGTCCTCCCAAGGGGTATTTGCACCCCCGCCCCTTTGCCACACATTGTATCGATCTCGTCCTCGACTTGCCCAATCCTTTCCCCTGACTTTGACTATTCTTGCGTCCTTTTCGAGTTTTTCTCCCCACTCCCATCCCTCCCTGTCTGTGGTTGTTTCTTCTATCTGGACCGCTCCCGCCTTCGCGACTTGCTCTCGAAACTGCAGGACGGCCCTTTCTTCCTGCTCTCCTCCTTCCTTCTTCCCTCGCTTTCCATGTTCCGTGCACTAGACTATATTCGTTTTCGTAATCACCTAGCACTGTCCGTTCCTCCTCAATTTGCATACAGAGCTTGATCCGTCCGTCCATCCCGTAACCGAGCATCCAATCGATCTGCTTCCAGTCTCGCACCTACATCTGAGCTTCTCGCATGGACTATTCCCGCCTTCACTCCCTCCCTCCTCCTCTTCCTCCTCCTCCCGCCCCCTGCTCTGGATATCGAATCTCGGATGCAAGAACGACTTGGGTGTCCCTCTGCATACCTCGGCGCTATTACAGAAAAAAACAGACGCACATATCAATCGGGCTGCAATGGCCCCTGGTGAACGGTCGTCAGGGTTGCGTGTGCCCTATTTGAAGCGACCGAAATCTCGCCATCCATCTCAAATCGTGGTTAGCCTGCCTTGGATTGCGACAAAGGAACAGTCCGCGGAATATCCCCCCCCCTTCTCCAGCTCCTCACAGATATCCACATGCACCTCATCCTGTTGAACTCGAACGAAAGCCTCATGTTGCATTTCTTTCTCTCCTTCTTTGGTTCTCCTTTTCTTCCTTGTTTTTCTCTTTGGCCTTCAACTCTTCCTTTCCATCTCATTCAACCAACTCACAGTTACATATGCCCATGCATCCTCTCACTTCGAGCCTGATGTTTGCGTTCTCTCTCTCTCACACACTTTCTTGCTAACAACGTCTCCGTTTTGAAACGGGCCACACTGTTTGGGACAGGACCTTTTTCTCTCTCTTTCTCTCTGGGTCCTGAATACACACTCACCCTTATTTCATGGTTCAGGAATATAGACACACGCACATTTGCGTTCACTCATGCTCCGTGGGAAAACGGAGGTTGTGTGGTGGCGTTGGATTGGTCCAGCCCCGCCCCGACTTTGTGATCTGTGCTCGTTTGAATGCTGGTTTGTTTGTTCTTTTCTCGCTCTCTCTTTCTTTTCTGGAGACTGTACACGGAAGAGATTGGAAAAAAGAAATAAACCGGACGGGGGAGGGAAAAGCGACATACACGAAGGAGATTGAAGAAAAAAAAAAACGCGCGCGGATGGTGCTCTAAAGTCGGTACAGAGGCGACGTCCGACAAGAGCCCAGCTGCGGCGGTATATGCGTGTCGACAAGCAGATTGGCCGACGATCCGACAGATGATAGCCTCGCAGCCAGGGAAAGCGGCCTCGGTAGCCGGAAAATCAGGGGATCAATATCAATGGTCCAAACATCAACATCAACATCAGGGAAGGAGCAGGGGCAGGGGAGAAAAAAGGGGACGGAGGGAAGGGAAACAAAGACAGGCGCAGCGTGCTTGTGGCGTGGCCAACACCAGGTCCGACTCTAGTTACTTCTATGGGCAAGGCTGAGATCCATCAGGTCCAGGGCCTTGGAGGGAATCCGGCCACGGGTCAGCATCTGAACATAACTCAGGCCCTTCCAGGCCTGCGGCGTATACACCTGGCTGAATCGCCACAAACTGCGGACCCAGCCGTTTCCAGTGCGGCCCCAGCCTCCTTCGGCTCTGGCCTCGCGGACAATCGAGTTGCACATCGACACCCGGTGTTGATCGTACTCCTTGGCCAGCTGCGCGAGGTTGTGGTTGTCGTGATATCCAGAGTAGTCCTTGAGCAGGTGTTTGGCAATGAGCTTGGCAACAAAGACGGCGTCCGAGATGGCAAGCGAGGCACCGAGGGAGCCCTGGGCGTTGGTGGCGATGGCGTGGGCAGCATCGCCGATCAGTACGATGCGACCGGCGTGGCCCTGTGGGCCGGCGTAGCTCTCGGACAGCTCGTCAGCCATGTCCATGACGTCCTCGACAACGACCGAGGACGGATCAGACCGGGCAATGATGGCGCGGACCGGGTGCGGGAGCTCCAGAGGCTGGGTGAGTCGAAGGGCCAGCGTGCGGGTCTCCAGGGCGGTGAGATTGCCGACGGGCTCGGCCAGATCGGGGAGCAGAGCCGGGCCATCGATGCTGCCGCGCGACAGCTGCGAGAGAACCTCATCCTCCATCGCAACAGACACGCGCATGCTGCTGACGCGCGAGCTTCGCGATCGGGGGTTGCTGGTGAGGGACTTTGTGCTTTGGCTCGTGCGGTGGCGCGATCGCCTCTCGGCGAGGATGGCCGAGTTGGCCGAGGATCGCGAGCGGGTCGACGCGGGCGGCGACGCAGGTTCGGGGGCGTCATCGGGGCCAAGCTCCTCAGGCTCGTCAAAGACGGTGTACGACGACGATGACAGCGGCGACCTGAGGCGAGGACCCGAGTTCCGGGTGGTCATCCACTTGTCCTCGGGGTTGGTGACGTCGGTCTCGACGTCGGTGATGTCTGGGGGTGGCGTCGAGGGGGGCACGATGACCGAGGCACGCGGGGCAGCGGCCATGACGGCGCCGACGAGCTGGCGGCGCTTGGCCATGGTAAAGCGACCAACGTGCTGCTGAGGATCCTGCTGCGAGACGATCATGTTCCAGCCGATCATACCGTTGCCGATGTTGACGGAGCCAAAGGAGACGCCCTTGCCGACAACTGAGTGCGAGACGCCGTCGCCACAGAACTTTGCAACGTCCTCCTTCTTCAGGTCGGGGATCTGTCGGCCGTCCTCGAGCTCGTCGGGGGTGTCAACGGGAGGCATGTGGATACGAGTGATGCCGCTGAAGATGCAGGCGCCGGCGTGGTGGGGGTTGAGGCGACCGCCCGACATGAGACTGCGGACCTTGGAGTGGATGCCGTCGGCGCCGATGAGCATCGTGCCGGTTTCGACCGAGCCGTTGGTGAAGCTGGCGGTGACAAAGCCCGTGGAGGGCGAGATCATGTAGGAGGCCAGCTCGTGGTCTAGGCGCAAATCAGGCAAGAGGAACTCCCAGCCCTCGCCTTCGAACCAGCCGTCGGCAGCCAGGTCAGCGTCGACGCCCTCGGCGGCGTGGGTGACCAGGTCGCTGTTGTTGGCGGCCTCGACACGGAGGTCGCCCTCGAGCTCGTCGTCAAACTTGCCCGAGAAGGCCATCATAAGCAGACGGACCAGGTCGATCTTTCGCAGGGCCAACATGGGCGGGACCTTGAGGTTGCCGAGGTCGGCCTCGTCCGGCAGCGGGCTGTGTGGGGTGTCGACGGTGGGCGGCCAGCGGACGAGCTCGACATTGGTTTCGGCGTCATCGGAGACGTAGTTGAGGATCGGTGACGATATCTTGCCGAGCTTCTTGCCAAGACCCAGCTCGATCAGCAGCTCGACGGCCCACCGCCACAGAGTGTGGTGAGCGTGGATGTCGTAGTCGTAGGTTTGCTTGGCCTCAAAGATGATGGGTTGGAGCGGGAGGCGGGTGATTTGAGCAACACGCTTGATGGCGACGGCGAGGGTGAGGCCGGCAATGCCGCCACCGATGATCAGGAAGCGGCGGGGCTGCTCGCCATAGATGTCCAGGTCGTTGGGGAGGCCGCTCATGGATTGGAGATGGGTCGGTGAGCTTGAGAAGGGGGGGGAAGGTGGAGGCGGCTGTTGAGGGCAAAGAGACAATGAGCGAATGAGTCAGCGGGATAGAGCCAGTGTGGGCGGGTTGATGAAGAATCGCCGAGAATGGGGCTTGGGTGCGATGGGGATTAGCGCGAGCCAAGCGGCGTGGGGACGGAGCGGCAGACCCGACGAAATTGAGGTGGTGGGGTGCGAAAGGGCCGCTAAGCTGAAGCCGAATTCGAGGCCGATGAAGGCAGGATGCCCCAAAAGACGTCGGCAATGGCGCCGGCAAGTGAGTCCGGCTCCAGACCGATGGAGAGAGTGCGTGGGAGAGTGCGGATGCAGGAGCCCGGGGAGACAGGGCACCAGCCGCCAGAGCAGATCGGGCAAGCCGGAGCAAGTGGCAGATCGCCGACACACACCTGGGGAGGCCGAGACGCAGGCGGAGAGGGCCGGGTGAGGGAGAAGGAGCCTGGGTGGAAGACGAGCTGGCGCTGGACGAAGAGCTGGAGACGGAGAAGAACGACCAGGACGGGCGAGGCAGAAATAGGATCAGGGGCGCTCGATTTGGACCGAACGTGTGCGTGTGTGTGTGCGCGGTTCTGTGCTGTTCTGTGCTGTGCTGCTCTTGCTGCTGTTGCTGCTGTTGCTGCTGTTGCTGCTGTTGCTGCTGTTGCTGCTGCTGTTGCTGTCGTTGCGTCCGGTTTCACCGCCAGCCCAAACAAACCAGCGCGTCGCACGGGCGCCTCGGTCGAGCACACACGTTTCCTTATCCGGCCCCCTCGTCACACACGCACGACCCTGCATTCGAGCCACCGTTCGAGCCACCATTCGAGCCGCAGATCGAGCCGGATCTAGCCGCCGGTTTTGCCTTCGCCTCGCCTCGCCTCGCCTCGTCTCGGCTTTCATCAGCCTTCGTCTCTCCTCCGCTCTCCCCATCACACCGCACCGCACCACACCACACCACCGCAAGCACGCCCGTCCAGCTCCATGTTCTCATCCGTCTTCTGGCCTGCCCTGGCCCTGCTGGCTCTCTTGGCATCAGCCGCGGCTTTTGAAAGCACCGTGCCCGTTATAGCTTGGTCGTCCAAAAGGTTGCTGCCGCCTCTGCATACTTGGGCTCTCCCGACGCGTCATCGGACGCTTCTTGTAGATGGTGCTTGGGCTCTGTGAGTCGGATAGCCCCAAGTAAGCCATGAGCATCGGGCTCTTGTTTCATCCAGGCTGACAATGCGGTCCTCTTCTTGGGCCTGTTTCTCCGACGGCGCGCCTCCAACGGACATCCACACGACTGCACCGTGAACGCTGGCAATCGCCCACCCATCATATCCAACGGCGCTGCAAATGACGACCTTTGGAAACTCGGCGATGGGAAAAACCTTTTGGCATGGATCATCATCACCCTCGCGTTTCCTCCCTCCCCTCCATCAACAACGATCGCACTGCCAACGACAATCCGACTGCGTCCAATCCAACAGCGCACGCCCCCTGGTCAAGAGAACGGTCATTTCCGATTCTGAATTCAACTCTGATGTACTCTCCCGGATCGACTGTCGCTCCGTCAACATTCTGTTCCAGCAGCCCGAGGTTTGTAGCTCCATCGGTCTCCGGCCACTCTCTCTCGCTGCTGAGCGGTGTGCGCCTCGATAACATCGGTAGACACACTTCCTCACTCAACCGTCCGCCTTTCCGCTGTTCAACCCGGCGCCGACAGATCCACGCCTCGGACTTTGCTCAGTACCAGAGCTCCATGTCCCAGATGAAGGTGCCTGTCGCTCTGCTCTCCCGTCCGACGTGCATATTCCGCTTTGCGTCCATGTTTTGCAGTGTCGCGTCGGTGTGTGGCATCGCCTCTGGCGTTCGAAGACTCACCCTCGAGTCTCTGGATCTTCTCGTGCCGGCGATGCCGCGGGCTGTTATTGGACTTTCGTATTGCTTCAACAGCAAGCCGTTCTGTCGGCAGAGTCATCGTTCTCGATTCCCTATGTTGTCGCTGACGACGAGAGAGAGTTCGCAAGGGAGATCGTGACCCATTTCAAGACCGTTTGTGGATCTGATGCGACTGTCATCCGTGCTTCAAGCGGTGGGTTTGTGGGGCGCTGCTCCCTGCTTTCAGTCTTGTTTCTGAGGATCCGCTCGGTTCTGGCTGTGCCGGGTGCGTCGACTCCTTTGGTATGCATCCTTCTCGCGTTTCCTAACCATGGGTCTGCGCCGATTATCCCGGATCTCCCAGCCGATGACATTCCTTCTCTCGATGGCAGCAAGATCTACATTATCTTGGTGTCGCTGGCTCCCATCAAGGGCCGTGACGGCCGCGTTCAGCGCCCTGTGGTCGAAGCCAACGACGCTCTGATCTCGGCCATCATCGATCGAGTCTCTGCGTCCACAAGCGACTACTTTGCGCTCTACTCTGCTGGCGGGGACATGCAGCGCGTACGTTTGACCCAAACCCGTGTTTCGCAGATGCTCTGCTGCAAATGCCGTTCTCCGTCAAATCACACATCGCCAATCGTTGGTGATGATTGCGAGCGGAGCCGATCTCGAGCAAGACTTCTGACTTGCGTTTCTTTGTTCACACCGACACCAGTTGGGTGCCCGCACTTCCACGGCCACGACACAGACCGTGCCTTTCAAGAAGCGATCGCTCTTGAATCAGTACATCTTCATCAACACAGGCATCATGAGTGCCTCGCTGCCGATCATTCTCGGCATCGTCGTTGCTTTCGTTGGCATCAACATTTTGCTGGGTGTCCAGGCTCAAAGCCGCTTCGACAAGGCTAAGAACGAATAGCCTGCCAACTGGACAAGTCAGCCGTATGTGGTGGTGGATCAAGACATGGCCGCTTTGCCGTCGCCGAATCGGAGGGGCACTTCTCGGCCCGGGCATAGGTTTTTTCACGTAGTCGCGGCGGGAATGGATCGACTGTGTACGTTGTGATTCAATGAGCAAGCGGATATCGCAGCGACCGTTTCTTTCTCTCTCTCTCGCTGACTGTTTCACCCAACAGACGAGCGCCTCGATTCGTTTGCAATGATGGTGTGTTCTCCGCCCCATCTCTCCATCGTGTGATTTCTCTCTCAATGGAGTCTTCCTTCTTGAGCAGTCCGGTGCAAGGGAGATCCGTCGGTGCTGCGTGATATCGTCACTGCCCGGCATGGTTTGGAGGGCAGTGCGCCGAGGATGGCCTGGATAGGGACGAGGGAGATGTGTGGCCTCACGCCTTTGCTGCGACGCAGCTGGGATGACCAGTCGTTGTCCACACAAAATCTATTGGGAACGTCGCGCAATCAAACGGGTACCAGCGGAAATCAAAGCACAGGGCATGCTCACTGCAGGCTGAGCTTGATCAGGCCCAGCTCCTCGTTCGACAGACGGCCACGAGTCAGCATCTGCTGGAAGGAAGGGCCCCTCCACGCAAGAGGATTGTACTTGAGGCTCAGTCTCACGAGCGAGCGCACCCACCCGGACTCGACACGTCCCCAGCCACCTTCGGCCCGGGCCTCGTTGACGATCACGTTGCAGGTGGCAACTCGTGCCTGGTCAAAGTCCTTGGAGATTCGATCGAGGTTGAGCTCGTCGTTTTCGCCCGTCTGGTCCGGGAGCAGGTACTTGCCGATGAGCTTGGCGAGCAGGCCCGCATCGGTCAGGGCCAACGACGCACCGACCGAGCCCTGGGCATTGATGGCCACAGGGTGGGCCGCATCGCCAATGAGGATCACGCGACCGGGATGGAAGTTTGGCGAGGTGTACGACTCGGGCTGCTCGTCGGCAGTATCGTAGATGTCGCTGATGCGCAAGGTCGCCAGATCGGTGTTGCTGATGATGGAGTGGCAGGGCACGGGCAGGTCCAGGGCCTGGACGAGGCGGAGAGCAAGAGTTCGCAGGTCTTTTCCGCTGACGTTCTCCTGGAGAGTAAAGCAAATCAAAGAAAAGCAGGAGTTGGCAAAGTGAGCATCGAGTTGGCCATCGATGTCGCCGACCGGGCCAGCACAAGATCCGTCAGAGCAAGATCCCCAAGGGCCATTCGGTAATGTTGGCGCAGCGTGCCGGCGCAGCATTCCATAGCCAGGGCAGCACGAGGTTGCCACAAAGTCACCCGAGCAGTCATGCAGAGTCGAGCAATAAGAGAGGACGGAATGGCGTTGTCGGGATGCCGATCGATCGATCGACGCCGAGAGTGCATCCGAACATGTCATAGGCAGGAGAAAGAGGAGTGAGACAATGCCGCCACCGACAGGATTGGTCCCGGACCAGCCTATTGGCAGCAGCAGCCGTCCTGAGTGCGTCTGCACCAGCGGTCGATACTGTGCACTTGTCGCTACGGTCTCGTCGTCACGGCTATGCTACGCGAGGGAGCCGGATGCATCCAGTCCCCTCCCCCAATCCGAAATGGCCGACGGGACACTTCATGACCAGAGCAATGCAGGACTACGCTGTGCAGACGACACCCAAGGATGCCCGAGGAAGCTACAGGGTAGGATAGGAAAGGAAGGGAAGGGTTGGGAACATACGTTTCGGATGGCAGTGCGTCTTACATTCGCGTTGTGGCTGAGGGGCTGGAGGGTTCCAGTCGATCCAAGAGACAGACCCGCAGCCTTGACAAAGTTCTCGAGCTGGGCACCGGGGTGGGCCTGGCTGACGACCAGGTTCCAGGCCAAGACACCCTCGCCGATGTTGGTGACGCCAAAGGCAGTGCCCTTGCCGGTGACGGTGCGAGAGACTCCCGAGCCGACATATCGCTGGACTTCGTGCGGCAGCAGGTCCGGGATCAGGCGGCCGTCCTCGAGTCTGGTGGGTACATCTCGGTTCAATTCGGGGTTTGTGGTGTTGACGAGGCCGCTGATGACGCACGCACCGGCCGGCTGGGGCGGGAAGTGGTCGTTGCAGAGCAGGCTGCGAACCTTGGAGTTGACACCGTCGCAGCCAACAAGCATGGTGCCGTTCTGCAGGCTCTCGTTCGTGAAGCGCGCCGTCACAACGCCGGTCGATGAAGAGATCAGGAACGAGTCCAGGGTGTGCGAGAGATGCAAGTTGGGGATCTTGGCGGCCCAGCCCTCGGTCTCGAACCAGTTCGGTGGCGCTTGCGCGGGATAGTCGTCAAAGCTGACTCCGGCGTAGGCTATGACGAGGAGGCGAAGGAGGTTGTCCTTGGTGACACCCATCATGGGAGGAAGGCGGACATCGCCGACACCGCTGTCGGGGGTGCTGGCGACGGGGTCGGTGGCCTTCCAGTGGACGAGGGTCTCCCTGGTCTCATCGTCGTTGGCGATGAACGAGACGATGGGAGCAGATACCTTCTCGAGACGGGTCAGCAAGCCAAGCTCTCGGAGCAGCTCGATGGCCCACCGCCAGAGAGTCAAGCCATAGGGCTGCGGAGCCAAGGTCGATTGCGCCTCATAGATGTGGACCTCGACGGGTGACTGGGTGATGCGGGAGGCATGTCGAATCGACAGGGCCAGGGCAAAGCCAGAGATGCCGGCGCCGATGAGAAGGATTCGAGGAGAGTCGTCGACGTTCTCCTCGTCGATGACGTTGGTGAATTCGTCGGACATGCTGGCCCCGGGGATGTGCTGGAGTTGAGGGTTTCGTGAGGAAGAAAAGGGCGAGAGATGGAGGCGGTGCTGGTGGATGCCGACAAAGAGGGGCTGGTTTGCTGGGAGCCCTTCTCGGTCTCGGCGAGAGCAAATCGTGGCGGGCTGGCGAGAGCAACCGAGAAGGTGGCTGATTGGGCACACATGAGCGAGTCTGTGGCCCTGCCACGCCGAACATGTCCATGTGGGTCTTGGGGATCTCTGGTGGTGGTGGAATGTCGAGGTGGTGGTGGAATGTCGAAGTGCCGGGGGGTTTCTGTGCGCCTGATGCATATTCTCCCCTGCTTGCGCAATGCATTCGCAAAGGCAGCCACGATATCAGTCCCCTTGGTCCTGCTGTTTGGTCATGATGTCTGGTCATGGTGAATCGGTGTGTATTCCGACCAGAACAATGGACGCTGTCCCCTTTCGGCATGAAGCCAGGGTGATCCTGTTTGAATTGTGAGCACTGTGATCCAGAGCGCACTGTTTTTGATAAAGTCTCGAGAGCAGCATCCGCGGGATATCGATAGGGAGGAGGGCACTAGAAGGAGAACGGGCAGGAGGACGCCATAGAAGAGCGATTCGATTGGGAACGAGCGGATGCGTTGCTTGTCGGGTCCCATGACGAGGCCACCAAGAAAGGTAGAATCGATGCCAGGCCAGGCCGGCCGTGTTCTTGGCTGTGCTTGTGTTGCGACCATCGATTGGGATGTACCAGCTCGATCCGCTGGATGGCACTCAAGCTGAGAGAATCGCAGGCAGCGGCGCGGATTCGGCAACATGGCGAGTGGTCTTGTGGGCGATGGATCAAGGTCCCAAAGGAATATGGTCCGCGATCTCACAGCGGGGTATCTCGCTTCGCTTTGTGGACACTGTAGTACTCGTTCCAGCTCCGTCCACGTTCCAGCGGCGCGCCGAAGCGAGAGTCCGTGGGGAGCGGATGGGCTGCCGAGCCCTTGATCCCCAGTCCATCTCGTCGCAGATTGTGTCCGTCTCGCAGATTGACACGGCTTCGCTTGCGCTCGATCTGTCCAGCAATCACATCCGAGTTTGGATTCGAAAGCGACGAGTCCAGCGGCGAGAGTACAACACGAGCTTGATGGATCTGGCGGTGCGGGATTGTCAGAGTTAAGAGCGTCAGCAGGTCAATTGAGTGCCGTGCTCCCTGGCAGCAAAGTTGCATTGTGACTGCAGTCGACGCAGACGGGAGCGGTCGACCACAGGACTCCATTGCGACCCCAATCAGAGTTCAAGTGTTGCGAGTGCAGCCAGACTCTCACCCGTGAGGCCAGTTGCCGAACCGAGACAGCGATCTCGATGACCTTCCATGAAAACTCAACTCCAAAGATCATCCGAATCGCGTAGGCTATTCGCTTGCTGACCTCGTCCCTCCACTTCTTGGGCAGACTGCCGCCAGCGACCGCAAGCATCGCCGCCGCTGGTGCACTGACCGACGGCACCGCCGCCGCAGGGGACATGAATCGCGTGGGAGAGCTCTCGTTGGACCGCAGCTTGGCTCGAAAAGCGAGCTCGCCCTTGGTCAGCATGTCGTCGTCCAGATCGAGTTCGCTTGTGTTCAGCTCCAGACAGCGCTCGATGTAGGGCTTGAGCACCCCGCAGATTTGATTGACTCGTTCCTCGGTGGAAATAGAGTCGTCGGCTTCGTACGCAGGGAAGATGTCCGTCAGCACCTCAAAAGGGCGACTGATTGCCAGCACGCTGAACTTGCCGTCGTGGTGATAGCGCGCTTCGTAGACACCGGTATGCCATGGAATCTTGCTGCCGGTAAACGTTAGTGTGCCCGACACAGTCCGGACACCGGCGACATCGCGATTCTCGGAAACGTGCACTTGCGTGTTGCCGAACCGGCCCCGGCCGGTGCTGTCGACCACCATCTGGATGCCCTCGCCCTCCATCGTGTCCTTGTCGAGCCCGGTGACAAACATTTCGAGGCCGCTCGAGTTCGATGTGGTGATATCCCATGCCGGGTTCTGGGTAACACGGTAGATGCCGATCCAGTCGTGTTCGGTGATGTACTCCCGTGCTGCTGTGAACTGAAGGACAATAGGCTCCCCAAGCTCGAAGACCAATGGTTCGCCTGGATCCTCGTCCTCCAGCGTCAGCGAATAGAGATACGAATGGGTGAGCACAAGCTCTTGGGACGACGGTGGTTTCCTAGCGGAGACAACAGGCAAATCATTGGTCAGACGCAAGAGCATGCCGTCGATGTCGCAGCACGGAGGACAAGCTCGGTGCAGGCATATCGCTGAGACCGGCATGAAGCGAGCCCACGCAAGAAGAGAGGCTCTAAAGCTTTGCCCACATAGGTTCAAGCCGCCACACATGCACACGCCGTGCGATGCTGTCACTACACCTGGCTCAGCCACAGCAGTACACTCACCGATTCGTTAGGCTGGCGACGCTCATGGTTCGCTCCACCAGGGCCTGGATCCGCGGCTTGGCGTGGTCGACGGCCTTCTCAACTCGCTCGACGATGCTCTCCACGGCGTTGTTTGCGACCTGGCCCCAGTTGCGTCCCAGAGCACCCACGTCAACAATATCTTCGGTCAAGTGCTGGTCTGTGGGGTTTTCGTGGTCTTGGTGATCGCCATCGCCATCGCCATAATCGTCGTCATCGTCATCGTCCGAGTTGCCGTCCCAGCCGCCAACTTCAAACTTGGTTCGGTCATCTTTTCTCAAAGTCGCCAGCAGCTCGTCTTCAGCAGCCAGTGAGGGCTCTAGATCGGGATCATACAGCCACTCGGAGATTGAATCTTCAAGCCCAATATCGTCGCCATTGTTCTCGTCGTCGCTGTCGGCGCCGTCGTCGCCATCACGATCTCCCCGTTGTCGTCGTCGGTACTCATACACCTCGTGGATGCCATCGCCCTCCGAGTCGGAGAAGGTGATGCCCATGTTCCATTTCTGAACGCGCTTGCGCACCTGGTCGACTTGGCGGCTGATTTGCTGGCGCTTCTCGACGACAAGCTTTCTCACGCCGTCGCGAACGCTGTTGACCTCCTTCCGCAGAACGCGAGAAATGCCGGTGTCGACACGGACCTGCTCTCCATAGAGCCGACGCATATGTGGCTTCTCGACAAATTCGACAAAGACCCAGTTGCATATCTGATCGATGGTGGAGACGAGCATCAGCGCCCACGACGAACACAGGATCGACAGGCCCCAAAACGACCACGTTGTTGAGGACGGATTGTTGA
The DNA here is from genome assembly GCF_025602895.1 of Polychytrium aggregatum. NCBI lineage: Eukaryota > Fungi > Chytridiomycota > Chytridiomycetes > Polychytriales > Polychytrium > Polychytrium aggregatum. The sequence continues at coordinate 46,565 of NW_026516305.1, read as the reverse complement.
CAAAGCGATAGATGCCGTTGTAGTGAAGCTTGGTGGGCCGGTTTCTCAGCTCGTCAATGAAAAAGTCGCCGTAGAACCATCCGACGTCGCCGATTGCTTGGTACGACGAAAGGGTCATGTAGATATGGAAGACAATCATGACCTATCGATCCAGGGGTTCACGTCGATGCATGAAAGAATGACAGGATGGATGGATGAGCTTGTTGATGAGCTTGTGAATGGCGCTGTTGGTGCAGGAGGATGCACCTCGGTCATTACGACGACACCCAAACACCCAAACACCCAAACACCCAAACACGCGCATACGCTCTCTCTACCCACCACGCCGATTGTGTGCTTCAAGAGGATGTATCCGTAGGAAAACGACTCGGGGATTTCGTAGACGCGGAAAGCACAGATGGAAAATGACAGATAGATCATGGATTGGGTCAAGTTGTAGATCCTAACGTCGGAGGGCGGCACCGCTGAGTCAGTGAATGATGGACACACATAGCCGTGCTCTCCGCGTGTCCCCATGCCCTATCGCCAAAGTTGTGCATTGCATTATCAGGCCATGGCGCCTACGTCTTCCAGTTGTTGAATGCCTCCTTTGGGGTATCTCCAAACTTGATGTAATGTCGGCTCCAAAATTTGGATCGACTTTGCAAATGAAGAATCAGACCCAGGATAACCGTGTGTGCGACTTTCCATCCAACCGCTTGCCTATGGGAATATTCATGGTGAGCTCATGCCCTCACACGCCCGCATGCATTCTCTGGCCGTGGCCTGAGAGAAAGCAGATGCCCTTATCGCACGACAACAAACCACCAAAGCCGCTTACCCAACATAGACCCACACTTTCCAGTCGTACTGGTGGTCAATCGGACCAAGCACAAGCGCCGAGCCGATCGAATACAGGGCTATGATAGCCGTAAACAGGTCTGTGGCTCGGAAAAAGTCAAAATTCTTGACGACGACAAGATCTCGCCGGAAGTACTTTTGAATTGTTTCCCTGTCTCGGTCACCATCTGCGGAGACCCATTGTCGGGGCGAGGAGAGTGTACATGGATGTGAGCTACGATGACGAGACTCGGTAGCTCCATGTCCGGCTCATCGGCATCACCCCGTGGTCGTGAGCATCGGTATTGGAGCTATGGGCAACAGGACTTGCAAGCGGACATTTGTGCAGCAAGCCATGGACCACCCTTATCGCCATAAGCAGCATCGTCGGTGCCGACTGTTTTTCAGCGCTTGTGCGATCCAAGCAATCTTGGTACTTACACAGGCTATGTGGGTCCAGACCGTCACCATAGAGACGATTCATGTGCGGCGTCTCGACCAAGCGCAGAAAGACAAACTGGCCGGCGTGCGTTGCCAGGCTCACAAACAGCACGTAGTAAGAATGTGCAATCAGCGCTGCTCCATAGAAGCCAATATATCCGACAGAGTACATGGGGTGCGGTGCCATTTCAAACACGCCGTCCCGCTTGCAGCTCGAGTCGATGAGGAGGAAAAAGTCGCCCCAGTCTGTGGATGTGGCAGAGGATGGTGGTAATGGTCAGTTGGGATCATTTTTCTTGTCCATGGCGGCTCTCGCTCTCGGTTGGGTTGGTGACCCGTCGGCAGTAGTATTGTTCTGCAGACGGATGGTCGATAGTGCCCAAGTCAAGAGTCTCCGAAGGGAAGGGCCATCCATTCAAACATCTCCGGTGTGTAAGAGAACAGCGGCTCTGGCTTACACCACGCAAAGTCCTTGACGACTCGATGGGCATCGACCTTGACCCACAGATTGAACAGCAGAAGCAAGATGCCGCCTGTGTAGCGGAGAATATCCATGATCCCGTGGTGCCCGTCTGCCGGCGGTTCGTAGTATGAGATCACAAACAGGGCGTAGCTGACAAAATCGTTGATCAGGATAAACTCTGCGAGACCGCGGAACAGGATCCATGCATGGAACTCGACAGGCACGGCCTGGAGGGGAGCAGAGGAGGGAGTCGACGAGAGGATGAGCGAGCGAGCGCAATGATGCTCTCTGTGCAAAACGGCATGCCATCGGGGAGCCACAGGCTGATGCTCAACAATGCCATGGATAGTGATCATGCCGGGCTGCTCGACAGGACAGCATGCTGGACGATATAGAGTCCGGGCGGTCCAGCACGGCAATTCAATGGTTCACTTACGTCGTAGTCGTAGTGTCGGCCCATCTTTCTCTTGATTTCGTCCACCCAGAAGGTTACCCATCCACTCCGGGGACGACGGGGATTGGGGCCAAAGCCATGCTCTCGACACCAGCGCACAAGCCATTTTCGACGGGACTGGGCTCGCAACAGGGAGCCAAGGATGAAGAAATACAAAAGCCTCCAGAAGATAAAAAGCAGCATAAACACCCAGGACGGCACCGAAGAAAAGAAGAGAAAGAGGGCAATGAACGTCGAAAAGATGATGATGTACTCAAACATGGTGTAGGACGCCTGCAGAGAAAAGAGCGTCGACAAGAAGTCTTGGGTCGGGGGAATCTCAAAGACTGTTAGTGCAAGCCGAGCATACCCATGAATGCCGGACGGCATGAGTTTTGGGAAAGTGGCGGTGGGGAGCCGGGCGAAAAGCGTTTGAGTATCATGCAGATGCAGGGCCAGGGCCGGGAGAGTGATCAGCGAGCCAAAGTTAGCCCCGAGCAAGGCGACCGCCGCAAGTTGCAACAGGAGGCTGTCGTGAGCAGCGACAATCCAAATGCAGCGAGCCCAGTTGAGTCGGAACTCACCGGTGCCATCAGGTGTTTTGCCCAACAGGACGTTCCTCGATGATGGCGACGATGGTGGAGAGGATGATGGGGACAACGAGTTCCGTTTGTGCTTGCTGGGCTCTGGGGGCTCTGGGGGCTTGACTGGCTCCAGGCCGCGGCGCCTGCTCCGGGGTTCCTCCATGATGAGCTCCGAGAAGGTGCAAGGGGCGGGTTGCTTCCGGGACGCAGCAAAGACAGGGGGCTGCTGGGAGGAAGAGACGGGGGAAGGAGACGGCGATCCAAGAGCGAGCGAGAGGAGCCGGCAGAAGAAGACCGATTTTGCCTGGTGGCGACCCTTGTGGGTCCCTGGGTGGATCGGAAATTGGTTCTGTCGCCTTCCACCAGGCCTCGCACATGATCCGGCACCGGCCTGTTTGAGCCACTTTTCCTGGTCCCCGAATACACCCATCTCGCCATGACCAAGCAGCGTGTCCAAGGAGACCGACGTTGAGGTTGTCTTTGGTAATGCCTCGTGGAATCAGGGGAAGGGATGTCCATCGAAACCAAGTATGCGTTGAACACTTCCATCATCACCACCACCCGAGATGCCCAAGATCCAGAGCACAGCGAGCGACTCGTTCGACCTGACGACTTTGACGTCGAGAAATCACCCTGTCCAGATGGTCGCATGCGTATCGTATCTCAAACAATTCTCTCGAAGCCAAACAGGCAGTAGTTGATGTGCAGGACACTCAAGGACACCACTCTCCGTTTGGTTGGCCATTGTGACTGATGAGCGTCGGTATCGTTCTACTCAAGGTGCCCGATTCATTGCGAACGCTGTCGAGCAGGACGTTTCTTGAAAGTTGCTCCTCGCCAGAAACATGGCGTTGAGCTGCTTTTTTTTGGTCGAGGCGGCCTCAGACCCATATCGCCCACCACAGCCGCAGCCGCAGCCGCAACCGCAGCCACAAACCTGGTCGATGCCATCCAGCCGCTCGTTGCTGATGTGTTCCTGCGCTCACAGGACTCCTCGTCCGTAGCCAGCAAGGCTGCCCGTGCTGCTGCCGCCAAACAGCATCCGCCCTCTCGACAAACAGGCCGTGCCAATGCTCCCGCTCCAACACAGCGCTGGTGCTGGCCTTGTCCTTGCACAGGCAGCTGTGGAGGACTCGATGGCCGGCCTGCAGGACAGCTGCAGGCCGAGGTGAGTCACGGTGATCGCGTCGAGGCGACCTTTCCCAGGCCTTTCATGCTGGACTTGTCTTGAGTCATCGTGATGGGCGGCCGCCTCGTCAACCACAGTCAAGCCGTCGACAGGCTGGCTGCGACTCTGTGGACCCGGGCTCGCTGCGAGGGGGGCATATATAGCAGCGCTGCCAACACCGTCTCCACATCCTGCATCCAAGCACCACCGCCGCCGACCCCATTTTATCTCTTCAGCATGCCCGCCATACCTTCGATCAAGCACATTGACCGCGACCGCCTGTACACCGACCGGCTCTACCGCTACCAGGTCAGTTACTGCACATGGACAGGGATGGGTGGTGTGTCTGCTCAGGGTGCTCTACTCTCGCTCGGGACAGGCCCATCGGTGCGATACTAACCCCCCCCGTTCCGCGCCGATGTGGTTCCCGTTGCCGACTCTTGCCATCACAGTACATTTGCGAGGTTGCAAATTTTGGCGAGGAGGACATCAAGGCACTCAAGGCGTCGGCCTCGATTGTCGCTCCCCTTGTTCCCGCCATTGTCGATGCCGTCTATGAGCGGCTATTCTCCTACAAGATCACCAAGTCGGTCTTTACCCAAAAGAACGAGGGCTTCACCGGCCACATGGACGATCTGGACCACCTCAATCTGACATCGGACACCATCAAGTTCCGCAAGGACTTTTTGAAGCGGTAAGCATCAGCAGGCACTGCGCGGCAACCGAGTCTGGCTCTGCTGGCGAGGGGGAGCACCGCCGGTATATGTCATCGGCCGTCCAGCCCCAGTCCATGGGTGGGAACACTGCCAGCCATCGCCAGCATGTTTGGCATCGCTGACCCTCCGCCGTCTTCTGCTCTTCCGCCATCCTCTGCTGTCTAGCTACCTTGTCAAACTTGTTACGGCCGAGTACGATGCCAAGTTCGTCACTTACCTGGACTGGGTCGGTCGCATCCACACCAACACCCCTCTGAAGAAGAGCAAGATCAACGTCGAATACGTCCATGTCGGGGCGCTGTTCACCTGGCTGCATGGCTTCCTGGTCGAGGCCCTGGACCCACACCCCAAGCTCGCCAAGGACCCTGTGCTGCGCGGCAAGATCCTGGCGGCCTTCTCCAAGCTGCTGTGGATCCAGAACGACTTTTTCGCAAAGTACTACGTTCTCGACGGACAGGACTTGCTGCAGTCCGCACCTGAAGCGCAGGCCCGGCCAGAGTTCATGATGTCGGGATCGAGCGGCGAGCTGTGAGAGGCGAAAGCATCGAGTCCCGCCTCTCCCTCCCCAATTCGCTGCAAAAGACCGCAATGGGGAATGGGTCGGGGTCGCTGCCCTGGTCCACGCACTATGTCTTTAGCGGTTGGCCAGTTCGTTCCTTGCTCCATGGCTCCTGCGCACTGCAACGGTCGCTTCCATGGCACAACCTGTTCCCCCCCCAAAAGCCTCCTCATCGGCTCTGCCTTGTCTATCTGACCAATACAACCTGAGTGCCCAAGTGTCTGGCGATCGATGCGTAGCAGCGAGGGGTGGGCGGCCTCTGGGCCTTCTGGGGAGAGGGCAAGGAAAAAAAAAGTGATTGCTGGGTTGCCTGGAGATCCGCTTCCACAGACCCCCTGTGCTGGACGCAGAGGCGCGCCGGAGACAGCCGGGCTGGTTGGTGGGGACACAGCCTTTCCAAATCGGTTGGGGGCCGGGTGCGCGAGCACAGGCAGGCGCCGACCACCCCTCCGCCAGGCCCTTGGGGATATTGGCGGCAACAGGAGGATGTGCTGGTGCTGGGCAGGCTCGGTGCCGCGTGGGCTCGCGCGAGCAGGCAGCCGGACGGGTGGGACGGGGCCAGACGGGCAAGCCAAAGTGGCTGATGGACGGATGCCTGCCGCCAGCAGCGAGAGGGCTTCGGGGGCTCCCGGGAGAGGTGCCCCGCATCTCGCCGATGCATCGCCCTGACGCTTGGTGACGACCGGGTGACGGCCGGGTGACGACTGGCTGACGACTGGGTGACGGCAGACGGACACATGAAATCCAGCACATGGGCATGGCCCAATTTCGCGTGCTTATCAGCGAGCAACATGCAAGGACAACAGCGGCAGTGCGAGTGCGAGGGCGAGAGCGGGAGCGAGGGCTTTGCACAGACCGACATCACGCCAGCAAACCACGTTGAAGCAACACGCCAGCGAAGCGAGGGAGATGCATTGGGCGGGTCGCAACCCCGACTATCAGACCACCTGCCTATCTGTCAATCGCCAATCCCATCCGGCAACCGCTCGTCCCATCACTCGCCCCATCGCTCGCCCCACCGCTTGCCCCATCCCTTGGCCCCATCAGACCACTTGCCCATCAATCATCAATTCCGTCGTCTCGCCCGCCATGCCGGCCGTGGGCCGCGGCACCATCGTATTGATCACACACATCACATTGATCACACACATCACATTGATCACACACATCACATTGATCACACTCGTCGCCTTGGTCGCTTTGGTCGGGCTGGTCCCCGCCGATCGCACCCACCACTCGGCGCTGCCCGGGCGGCGTGCGCGGCTTGTGCCGCCGACGCGTCCGCCTCCGTTGCGCAACCGCCGCCTTATATAGGCCAATGCGACGGGCCTTGCCTGGCTTGTTCTGCTGTCGCGCATGTCCTGCTCATGATCGCCCCGAAAGCAGCCCCCCACAGCGCCCGCCTCGTCCGCCTCGCTCGCCCTTGGCTTTGCGGTCCTCGCCTGGCCCGTACGTACAAAGGCAGAGTGTATAAATATCCGCCCTCCGGCCCGCCTCCCGCCTTCTGCCTCCATCCCTCGTCGTCTCACTGGCCCCCGGCCGTCTTCTCCCTTTGCTTCTTGTCTTTTTGTCTCCAACCCAGACTTTGTATCAACCCCCATGACTTCAGAGTCCCAGCAGCCCGCCGGCGCCTCCGTCATTCGCAGCCAGTTCGTCAACCACGGTAGGTTTACCCTCGGTCGCTGCTGGTCGCCCCGTCCGAGGCGAATCCTCCCAGCCGCTTCCCAATTCTCCTGCCTTCTCTCTTGCAATTCTCCTGCCTTCTCTCTTGCAATTCTCCTGCCTTCTCACACTCGTATCGTCGTCGATCTCTCTCTGTTCCATCCCCGCCTCCTCCACATCGCCCAGGCAGCAACTTTTCCCGAAAGGCGCGTGAGTTGGCCCATCTGAACGGCCTTGTCCCTCCCGCCTTCGAAACCCTTGGCCAGCAGGTCAATCGCTGCATCACCTACTTCCGCACCCTGCAGACCGGCCTGGAAAAGTACTCGTATCTGAATCGCATCAAGAACGAGGATGTCGACCTCTTCTACAAGCTCGTCATTGAGCATATGGCTGTGAGTATATCTCCATCGACTCGTTTGGCCGTGGCTGTCGCTCTCCTCTGCCTGCCAACACTCGTTCCATCGCCACGTCTCAATCGATCACCCGATGCCCTGCACGCTTCGTTGTGCTTCACGGCGGGACCAGAGCCTTGATCTCCCGGTGTCGCTCGCCCGCGGACTACATGCTCACATCCTCGCTGTGTTGCGGCTGTGTTGTAGGAAATCTGCCCCATCATCTACACCCCCACTATTGGCGAGGTCTGCCAAAAGTTCTCGTTCATCTACACTCCTGGCTTCTGTGAGGGTCTCTTCCTCTCGATCGAGTACCAGGATTACATCGACGAGGTCTTGGCCAACTGGCCCCACCCTGCCCCTGAGATCTGTGTCATCACCGATGGCAGCCGTATCCTTGGCCTCGGTGATCTTGGCATCAACGGCATGGGTATTCCCATCGGCAAGCTCTCGCTCTACGTCGCCGCTGCTGGTTTCCATCCCGCTCGCACCCTTCCCATCACCCTCGATCTCGGCACCAACACCGAAAAGTACCGCAACGACCCCCTCTACATCGGTACTCGCCGTGCTCGTCCTGCCGACGATGAGTTCTTTGCCTTCATCGACAAGGTCATGGTTGCTCTGAAGAAACGATGGCCCCAGCTGCTCGTCCAATTTGAGGATTTTTCGTCCGAGCATGCCTTTGATACCCTGAGCCGATACAAGAACCGGTACTTTATGTTCAACGACGACATCCAGGTATGTCCTGCGTTAGTCGTCGTCCATTTGCACTTGCATTTGCTGCTGCTGCACTGGCGTGATGTCTTGTCGCTGCTCTAACCCTCGTCGTATCCATCATCTGACTCGTCGCTCCAGGGCACCGGCGCCGTCATCCTCGCCGGCTTCATCAACGCTGTCCGCCTCTCCGGCATTCCGCTTTCGCAGCACCGCATTGTCTTCCTTGGTGCCGGCTCTGCTGGTGTCGGTGTCGCCTCCCAGCTCCAAGAATACATCAAGAAGGCCGGCAACCTGAGTCACGAAGAGTCTGCCAAGCTCTTCTGGCTCGGTGATTCCAAGGGCCTCGTCACCTTTGACCGTGGCGATACCTTGCCGCACCACAAGACCCTCTTTGCCCGCTCCGACAACGCCGGCCAGCAATTCAAGTCCCTCGACGAGATCCTCGACTATGTCAAGCCCACCTGCTTGATCGGCCTCTCCAGCCAGGGCGGTGCCTTCACCCCCGAGATCATCAGGAAAATGGGCGCCCTTAACGACAAGCCCATTATCTTCCCTCTCTCCAACCCCAGCTCCAACGCCGAGTGCAACTTTGAGCAGGCCATGGTCCACACCGAGGGCCGTGTCCTGTTTGCCTCGGGCACCTCGTTCCCCTCCTTCCCTCATCCCAAGACTGGCAAAGTCATTGTCCCTGGTCAGGGTAACAACATGTACATCTTCCCCGGCCTCGGTCTCGGCGCCGTCGTTGCCAAGGCTCTCCACGTCACCGAGGAACAAATCTACCAGAGCGCCGTCACCCTGTCGGCCTCGCTCACCGAGGAGGAGAAGCAGGAGCAGCTGCTCTACCCCAAGCTGAACCGCATCCGTGACATCTCGGCCCTCATTGCTCGTGACGTCATCCTGGTCGCCCTCAAGGAGGGTCTTGCCACCGACTCCGAGGTGCTTGAGCTCTACGGCGCCTCTGCTGGCACCGTTCCTTCCAAGGACAAGCACGAGAGTCCCGAGCTCGCCCAGAAGCTGCTCGAGATTGTCCAGAGTCGGATGTACGATCCTGCCAAGACTCACGAAAGTGAACTGATCAGCGGTATCCGCTCGCCGCAGTCTCCCGTTGGCCCGACAAGCGGCTTCTCGGCCTACATCCCCAAGTGGTTGGCCAAGTTCCTGTCGTAGATAGAACCGACACGACTACCGCTGCCGATCATGATGGTCTGTTTCCGCAGGATCGGCGGTGGGGCTATGGTAATGATTTGAAGTTCTGCTCATTCCCAATACACCAATTGCTTTGTTCACTCGAGACAGTGACGTGCTCTATTTCAGCTCATTGCGTGCCCTTTGGTGCAGCTGATGATGGGGCCTCACGGGCGGTTCCGGTCCTGGGTGCTGCCCTGTGTGCATCGCAACGAGTCCAACACAATGTGACTCTGTTGAAAGAGGACACCTCCACGCGTGAATGACTGGTCGATTGTGTGGGTTGAGTGTCGGTTGTGTGAGTTGAGTGTGTCGATCGATCTGGCTGAACGGCTTAGATCTGCACCCAAACCAACGATATTGCCCTTCGCCCTGCGTCTGCCTCCCTCATCCCCAGGTATGCTTCTTGCCGGACGTGCAGTTACTACATCTGCAGCGGCTCGCTGGTCCCCGTCGTGCCCACTGTGCATCTGTTTGTGTGGGGGAGCATGCACCAGAGCGCTGGCTTGACTGCCGAGCCCAGCCAGCCCCGACGCCGAGTCCTTTCGTTCGGGTCTTGCCGCATCTCTGTCCTGGCACCGTCGCTCCGGTGTCTCGCCGCCCAAGCAGCAAACCGTCGCCGGTCGCCCATCGAATCCACCTTGCATCCGACCGCAGGATGGAGTTCCACTTCCAAACGACCGACCCCGAGCTGGGCACCAGGGACCTCTACACCATGGACGGCATCGCAGAGCAAATCTTTGGCCAGGACAAGACCGTCGGCTTCGAGCATGTCTGGGCCGGCCATCTCCCGGGGCTACAAAACTTTGTGCATCGATGGACCGGCGAAGGCAGAACCTTGGCCGAGCTTCGAGACCCCGTTGGGGCCACACTGCTTCATGTCGCCATGCTCCGTCGCCAACCCGTCCTCGCTCGGTTCTTGGTCGAGAGTGACCCGACTCTGGTGTTTGAGCCGTTCGCTCTTCCCGACAACAGGTAATCCAGGAGTGCCTGTCTGCTATTGTGGTTATCATCGCTTGGAGCCGCAAGGGCATGTGCAGCAGTCGCCACAGACATGGACAGAGACTCATACACCGGTTGTCTCCCTTTCATGCGCCGTCCCTTGCGAATGCCATCGGCGCTCAGGGTCTCCCCCTACGATGGCGAGACGGTCATGCACATTGCCGTCACCCAGGGCGACGTGGGCATGGTGGAGTACTTGTTTGAGTCGGCTCTCAAGTACCGGCTCAAGCTCCTTCAGCTTCGTTCGATCGAGACCGGAGTCGAGTTCAAGGAGGCTAGAGCCCTCGAGTTTGAGCGCCCGAGACTTGTCAAAGACTTGATCGACAGACCCCTGGCCTTTGGCTCCGAGTTTCGCTTCGACACCCACGGCTCCTTCAACTATGGCGGTATGTGTAGGAGGCAGAGAAGTGGGGGGGGGATATCTGGACCATTGTCCCTATTGTCCCCCTCAATCCGACTTGTCTGCCCTGCGGGGGACACATGGGTCACCGAAAGTATGTGTTCGGTACTCTCATCCAACTGTGGTGTACTGGCTGGCCCATGTCGCTGCATGTCTACCATCTGTTAGGAACCGTGCTGGCCTTTGCCGCTCTTGCCCAGAACAAAGAGATGGTCGAATACCTCGTCGAGAAGCTTGGGTGCGATGTCACTGTGACCGACAATGTGCATCGCGAGAGAGACGGTAAGAACACTGCCTGCTCAGGCGGCTCCGACACTCGGGACAGCCCAGCAAATGCTCTCCTGGAACAGCGCCGATGTCCAGAGCCGAATCAGCGACACGATGCTGCCATGGTATCATGCTGCCGCGTTGCCTTGGCCATCACCGCTCATATTCGTGCGGCCCCGTCCATCCAGTCGAGCAGGGTAAGGGCATTACGGGCTTCACCGTGCTTCACACCCTGGCCTTTCACGGCAAGTTTCGATACAAGGGCAAGGAGGACACCACGGCATCCATGTTTCGATATCTCTGTGACCAAGCCAAGAAACAGCTCTCATCGGTGGTGCGCATGAGCTCCAAGCATCCGCTGGCTCCGTGGTGGCTTCGGGAACGCTCCCGAATCGCCAAGCAGTATACCGACCCCAAACAAAAGGAGATTGTCATCCAACGATTCATCGATCTCATGACCTGGAAGGCTTACGTCAAAACAGACGTTGGGCTGGAGGCGATGACGCCGCTCGAGGTCGCTATTTGGCAGCGAAAGACGGCCATACTGGACGAGATCAAGCGGCCGATTTGGGAGGTAATGGGTGTGCTCAAAACCGGGTATTCGATGCTTGAGTCAAACTGCCGGCGCGGATGGCTTCTGACAGCCAGTGCTCGCCGCGCCAACCTATCTCTGCCGCCGCTCCCACCCCTTCATGTGCTCCACTCCGATGCCACACAAATATTTTACTCACCTTGTCCTCTTCACCCTGGTCTCCAGTTTGGCCAAACACGGTGCTACCAGTTCCCACTCAATCACCTGTATTCAGCCAACGGCGGTGGCCGCAAGGGTTCATCTCGACCACGCACAGCTTTTCACATTGCCGTTGATAATGGCGGTAAGGTCGCTGGCGCACGAGTCCAGATTTACTTTGTCGCTGAAGCCGCCGCTCCTGAGGCTTTGATGGCCCTTCTGCTGAGCACAGCATCAACGAGACTCGTATTTTGCGCTTGCCACAGACTTCGCCACCGTATCACACCCGATCTTCCAGGTATCTCATGGCCGTACACAGACCTTGACTTTGGCACGTACGTGGCGCTATCACTACAATACTGACAGGCTGTGTTTGCCCATGGTCTTATGCAGATGATCATTCAATGTGCCTGGTATGCCGTTTTGTCAATGATCCTACTTTGCTTGCTTGGTTGCCTTGAAGTGCTTGTCGTAGCGAGTGAGTGGGCTAACTTGACGCTCGTCGGCTCTTGTGTTCTGACAGGGAAACTCCCGGTCCAAGAAGTCTCTCACATCGCCAACTTGTGTATCTGCGGTTCTCAATCGCATTTATACTGATGGTTTTGTTTGCAGTCACCGTTTCCTTGATGCCTGTGGGCAATCGCGGACTGTACAGCGAGCCAAGAGGAGGCTACCGCATGGCTCTAGAGATTATCGTCATTCTGCTGACTCTGACGATTGCGACCTCTGAAGTTCGGGATATCTGGAACAGTGGGCTGGTAAGCTGTGTCCCTCTGATTGCTAGATGTCTGATGGCTGATACCGAATGACATCTGGGTTGTGTAAGGTTGAGGCTGCTGTGACATAGCCTCGGAGCGGCGGGCCTATATCGGCCTCAACCATCGCTCTGTGCTCTCTTCGACGATCCTTGTGCTTCATTCAGGACTAACGGCGCCAACACCACCAGGAGTACATACGAGGCATAGATCGCGGGATCACTGGGGCTGCGAATGTGTTTCGTTTGCTCTTTATTGGTCTGATGATTGCAGTGGTGGTCAACCGATGTGCATTTGGAAACTTTGCGCTCGAAAATGCTCTGCTTGGGCTGGCAGCGATACTCGGATGGATCTATCTGTTTTTCTTTGCCAAGCACTCCTCCAAGTAAGCGCCTCGAGACGCGGCTGGTGGGGGGGGGGCAGAACCCGACGGTCTTGTAACCATCCTTGCTGGCGAACGTCAATAGGCTCGGTCCCTTTGTGATTGTGTTCCTCCGAATCGTGTACACCGATCTGGTTCAAGTACGTGGCTTTGGTTGCTTCGCACTCGCATGCATATGTGCTGAAAACGAACGCTATCAAGGCAAATGGGCCATGTGAGTATATGTGCTAACAATCTCGCTTGCTTTGGAACACATCAGTTTCTCGTACTCTACATGTTCTTCAACGTCGGATTCGCATGTGCGTTCTTCTTGCAACTATCGCCCGTGGCCTCCACCTCGGATCCCTCGACCAGTTTCAGCGACTGGCAGTGGCTCGGCGGCGCAGTGGTATGGATGTTCCGGTATCTGTACGGCGGAGCCATCTACGACGATTTTCGAAAGGTACGGAGAGCGTGACTGCCGTGCGGCTATCGACGCTGGACCTGCTTTGACTGACGAGCGAGAACGGTGATTGCTGCGCTGAGATGAGTCGCACGAACTGCAGCATAACGTTCTTCACTGCGCCCAGGCTGTCATTCCGGACTTTTCTATGACCCTCTTTATTGTGATCAACTTTATCACAAAGTATGTCATCATCTGCGACGGTATACCTGAGAGAATCGATATAAGCTCCAACACCCTCATAGCCCCATACGCCGTTCTACCGGCAGTCCACTCAAATCTGCGCTGGTCGTGCATGATGCCCAACATCATTTACTTGATGCTCCTCTCACAATCTATCGATTCCTACTTGACTCATGACTCATGGCCCATGACCCATGTCCCATGTCCCATGAACAACATACTCAATCATGCACATCCACAGCATTCTCCTCATCAACGTTTTTATTGCGCAACTCTCGCGGACCGTTGCCGTGACCTATGAGAAAGCCCGTGCGATTTGGATATTGCAGGTGCGCATCCATCAGCAAAGCACGGCGTATGGTTAACGAGTGTCTCAGTACCAGTGCAGCTGTTTCTGGTGTTGGCGACTGCAGCACATATTCGTAAGGTACTACTCACCAGCTATGCTCTTTGTGATACTTTTGTTGCATGCACACTCTTGGGGGTTTTAGTGGGCCGAGTCCGTCCTCTGTAAGTAGTGGCTGCAGCACGATGTGGGAAACGAGAGGCCCAGCTGGATGTGGCGAGGCAATGCCCAGGGTTATGATGATCAACTGGCACTGGATACCCTCCTTCAGCGCACAAGGACATGCGATTTGCTGACTGACACGGAGTCTCGATGCTGACAACCGCGGGCAGCTATGAATCTGCGCAACCCAGGCTCATCCATGGAGCTGGGATTTGTGTATCAAAAGAGCCGCCTCGATCTCAGGGCACTCTACGAGCGATGGGCAGCTGGCTCCGATGACGAGGGCGAAGGACTGCATTCTCCGGGTGTCCATGGTATGCCGAGTCAAGCGGTTTTGGCCGAAGAGGCCTCGGTCGTTGGCTACCGCTGGTTTCTGGTTATAGAACAAGAAGTCGACGGCAAGTGGATACCGCGCAAGGTAAGGGCAACGACGATCGAGTCGTTCTTGAGGGCTGCCCTTGGAAGCGAACTGCAGCAGCCACGGCTCTCTTTGCGCGACTATCGACTACCGATCAGTGGATCCTAACACGATATCAATCGATTAGTTTTGCTATACCGGCTCCAAGGAGCGCCCCAGCCGCGAAGACTGGAGGCCTGCCAAGATCAAGTTTGACGCAACCGAGGAGGCCTTCCCATCGACAACATTTGCAGGCTATTTTATCCAAAAGCTGGCGGCTGTGTTCACACTCCCACTGGGGTTGCTATTCAAGAGCGTGCTTCGAAGGATAGGATCAGGGCACAAATACAGCATGTCCAGAACGAAGCGGGACAGTGGCGTCCCCGAACATTCCTCACACCAGCCGCTGCCTTCAACACAGTGATCTTTCGACTGCAGCGTGCAAGCCATGTGGCTGCTTCCGGTTTTTGTTGGCAACCGAGTGAGTTTTGTTGGTTTGGGAAGCAGAATACATCTGGTCAGTCTCCTGTGGTGATGATCGACTGGCATTGATTTCGCGATGCGGGAGTGTGGTGCATGCATGCGACCATCTGGACAGGGTGATTTCTCGACGTCAAGGTCGTCAGGTCGAACGAGTCGCTCGCTGTGTCCTGGATCTTGGGCATCTCGGGTGGTGGTGATGGTGCTGGAAGTGTTCAACGCATACTTGGCTTCAATGGACATCCCTTCCTCTGCTTCCACGAGGCATTACCAAAGACAACCTCAACGTCGGTCTCCTTGGACACGCTGCTTGGTCATGGCGGGATGGGTGTATTCGGGGACCAGGAAAAGTGGCTCAAACAGGATGCCCGTTTCGTCTGGGGAATGCTGTAATATTGATGCTGCAGCACTGATGCTGGCACTCGCGGTATACAAAAATATCGATTGGCAGCCGGGTATTGTGGAAGACCCCCCTATGCGATATTACCCAGGTGCTGATCCTCACAGACCTCGCACGGCGCTCTCATAGACTTGTGGAAAGTGGTCCACGAGCATGTCCTTGGTGAGCCAAATCTGACCAAACATCAAATCGACATCGACAACGTCGAAGGCTTTCCAGAAACATTGGTCTTTGTTTTCGTTGGTCAGCCAAAGGACCCGTCCGCAAGGATAGAGCTTTTCCCCGAGAATGCATTCCTTTTCGATGGTTTCGCGGGCTTGTATAGCCTCCTGGAGAATGGCTTCAGAGATGGCCTCGACGCCTTCGTC
Source organism: Polychytrium aggregatum (assembly GCF_025602895.1). NCBI lineage: Eukaryota > Fungi > Chytridiomycota > Chytridiomycetes > Polychytriales > Polychytrium > Polychytrium aggregatum. The sequence goes on along the minus strand of NW_026516305.1, from coordinate 31,112 downwards.
CTCTTCCTTGCCGCCAACCGTACCCTTCAGGATGTTGCCAATAAAACCGTTGGCCAGGGCTTTGTGTCGGTTCATCCACACTGCCACCTTCATTAGATCACGGATGGCACCCAAAGAGAGGCGGGAGACAATGTCGTTTCCGATGCTGACGCTTGTGACGACTCTACCCATCCGCCGACCCAGTGCGGCATCGACAACGCAGGGGGCAGCAAAGGCAAAACACCGCACCGTCCGGTTATACCGAGCCAAGGTTCCAATGGTGCATCCGTTGGCATCCGCCCATAGCACAGTTACCATCGAGGCCAGCCCGGCTCCAAGCGAATGGCCAGTGACAACGATATTGTACCGCCGGTGTTCCTCCAAGGCTCTGGTCAAGGCCTGGTAGACTTTAGAGTCTGGTTGAGTGAGCTCCTTGGCACAGCGATGCATACCGCTGTGGACCTTGAATTCTTGACCATCAAGGAAGATTTGGTCATAGTCACACGTCAGATCGACCATGACATCATGCAGCGAGAAGGTCCCGCGAAAAGCAACGATGACTGCGCGATTGGGGTGGTCGACAAGGATGTAGTAGGTCGGCTTGTAGCCGGACTTGAGCGATAGCGTCTCCAGGAGCGTTTCCTTGTCTCGATTGGATGAATGGTAGAGGTGGGCGGGCTCGGTCTCGGTGTGGCGCGAAAAGGCTTCTTCGTTGGGATGTGGCTCGTCCGCGGTGCAGGCGGGCCGAATGGGTCCGCCGTTGGTGCTGGTGACTGCCGCCACGAGCTTCTTCGCCTTGGCACGGACGCCAAGACTAATGGGCGGCATCTCCTTGGTCAGAAACTGGATCGCTGTTCTGCCATAGGCTCCGCTGGCAAACCGAACATGGCGCTTCAGATCCGAGATGAGCTTTGTGTTGGCGAGGGCAGGATCGGTGGCAGGATCGGTGGCAGGATCGTCGCAACCATGGCTCAGCACCTCGTCGATTTCTTCAACCGAGGGCTCGACGACATCGCCCTCGCCAATGACGCCCTCGACGAGCTGCTCTTCTTCGACCTGGAATAGAACCGATTCTTGCGGCTCTTCGATCCGAGGTTCATTCCATTCAATCCCGCGGAGGTCCGAAACGGCTTGCTCGCGCTTCGTCATCCACAGAAGCCGTGTGGTGTATTGCAGACATGCCCATGCCGTCAGTCCACGGACGACATCGACCATGCCGATCCCCTCGACACGACTGTCCGCCTCGCCAGCTTCGTGCTTTGTTGCCGAGAGGGCATCCCGGTTGAGTTCATCCATGACCACCTGCGCAAGCTCGGCAATGGTCCGGGTCGTGTCTGATGTTCCAAAGACCGAATCCAGGGCCGTCAGCGACTCGCTGGCGGCACTAAGACCTAGATCGGTCCAGTAGCGACCAGATTCGATCCCGGTGACAGCAATGTTTTGCGCAACAGAGATTGTGCCGGTGAGCAGTGGGGTCACCCCCACCTTGGTCAGCCCGGTGGCATCACCAACAACCGAGACGACGTCTTTTGCGATGCCCAGCCCAAAGCGAGTGCCGATCTCGGCAGTCGTGAAGCTCAGGTCCGTGACGACGTTGGCGGTCTTGACGAGGATCCCCTATTGTGAGCGAGCGAATAAGTCAGCGCTTTGGTTTGGTCGAGCCGCAGAGGAGTCCATTCGGTGCTGCTCAAGCATTTCGTGTCTGCTGTTTCGCCGCAGAAACCACTGCGGCTCCCTCTCTCTCTTTCTTGTCCTCACCAAGCCCTTCAGAACGGACTTCAGGGTGTCTCGTCGGAGCTTCGGATCCAGGCTGGTTGACATCTTGGCTTCATTGTCTTCGGATATCGTCAGGGCCGTTTGGCTTCGGGCTTTGTTCTCGTGCTGGTAGTGCACGAGTTCCTCAGTCGGCTCCTCGACGATGTATGCTGGCGATGGACAGACACTTGCGTCGTTGATTTCTTCGACTGTTGTCTGGGACGATTCCAGCTCGGGCACGAACTCGCCTTCGCCTTCAGCATCGTCCTCAACCTCCTCGACGGTGTACGTGGGCTCGACCATGATGGAATTGTGCTGGCGCTGTCCCGACAAACCGACGGCAGCCAAGGGGAGAGACGGCGAAGAGGGGCTGGCTGCCCAGACGGGCTGCCCAGACGAGGCGTGCGCATGTGAAAGAGGTCGCGCGGCTGCCTGGTGGGACAGAGCGCACGTGATGCGGTGCGTGCGGATCAGGCCGTGGATGCAAAACCAGCCGATCGCCGACGACCAGCTCGTTCCCCAGTCAGTCAGCCAGCCATGAATCCCGCCATGAGATCTCTTCGGGGCGCCCGTCTCCTGCACACCTCGGCCCCGCTTCGAGCCGCAATTCCAAAGCTGAGCCCTCAACAGGCCAAGGTGCGTGTCAGGTGGATGCTGGTCTCCAGCGGCGGCTCCTGGCCTGGCACAACACCCCGAGTGTTCGCGATGGTGCATTCTCGTTTGCTGACTATTCGCGCTGCAGGTTATGCAAGAGCTCAACAAAAACCCAGAGGCGCTGAAGCTGGTCAAAGCCATGCAGCAGAATGCGCCACTTGCCCGAAAGATGGCCGAGTTCAGCCAGTTCATGGTGAAAAAGGGCTACATCGACCCCGCCGACGCAACCAAGCAGCCTGGCTTCTCCACGATCGCAAAGATGATGGCCGACTCCGAGGCACGACAGAAGCTCCAGGAGCTCGGGGCGGCTCTCAAATCGGCTGGTATCAATCCGGAGACCACCGGCATGGGGCTATCATCGCTCTTTGGGTCGACAAAGTCGGGTGGGTCGGCTGAGGCTGCCCCCAAAGCCGCCCCTGCGGCTCAAAGCGCCATCGAAGGCACCTCGACAGACGCCAGCAACACAGCGGCGAAGAAGCCAAGCATCACTGATCGCCTGAAAGGCATGTTCAAGGCATGATGTGAGGGCAGTCATATTGGAGAGGTGGCTCAGCGACCCAAGCGATGGATCGGAATGTGGTTGTTGATCAGTGGCTCCCCAGGATTTGAGGGGATCACCTTGGCATCAAAATCGCAACAATTGCATTCATTCGTGAAATAATAAAATGCCACCATGAATGTATAGATGATAATTCATGGCAGCCCATGCTACAGTAACAATCTGCATACGTCTATCGCTCGGAAAATGCACTCATCAGGCCGCGCATCACACCGCATCATGCATTGAGTCCATACTTGGTATTCCGCTCTGGAAAGTTGAGTGGGACTCAAGAGCGATACACCGTGTTGAATAAACGATGGGCCACATCGTTTCATTCGGACAACACGGCGTAGTCGGATCATATCACACACTCGACCAAGTGGGTCAAATCATTTCCCTGTGTGAGGGAGATGCATGGAGTGAGCGGGCACGCCGGGGACCAGCAAGACGCTGCAAATGCAGTCACTGTAAATCAGAGCAACATGACATACCTGGGGATGAGGGGAAGATGCAGGCCGAAGGGAAATATCGCTGGTTTGGGTGCAGATCAAAGCCGCTAAGCCAGATCGATCAACACCAACCGACCCACAAGCCATCTGCGTGTGGTGCTCCGTTTCGAAATTACACTTTATTCAGAAAAAAACGGGACAACATAGCCGTTTCCATGAACAGGTAGTATGTGCTGTGCTTGCGTCAAGCAAAGCCACAAGAAATAAAACAGATCACTTTGGCAGCCTCCGAGTGAAGACCGCCGGTCGCTCTCCGATCTCCACAATCGACCTGCACACTGTGATCATGTTGCGCGCCGCATTGACGTCGCGATTCCACACTGTCCGGCAGCTGGGATTCTTGCAGCTCCTGACAAAGTGGGAATTCGCAACACTGGGCGCATCGAGTCCTTCCAACCGAACTGGCTCCAGGCACTTGGAGCACACTTGCGAGGTGTTGAACTCGTTCGTCGAGACTACCTTGACGCTTCCATGAGGGTGATTGGGACGGCGTCGGTGGTGCTCGAATTGCTCAAAGTACTGAGCAAACCGCTGCCTCCGAGGGCTGGATGCATAGCCCTTGCCTTGCCGCCATGACGCATTGCCAAAGGCGATCACCACATCGGTCCGTATCGGGGCGTGCTTCAGGACGGCCTTGCACATCCTGTCGACGGCCACTTGGCGCCTCCTGTGGCCCGTGAATCGATGGTGACGAGCCTTCTTGCCAAGGTGGAAGTCGAGCTGCACCCGCAGCTCCGGTCGCAGGACATGGGTGAGATGGACCTTGAAAGCCTCCGAGGACGACACCTTGGGCGAGGGGGTGGTCGACATCCAGGTCTCGATGCTGAGTCGATACTTCATGGTGTTGTGCCACTTGGTGTTGGACGTATGGCCACACATTTGCTGGTAGTGGCCATTGGAGAACGAGACCATCTCGTCTTGGTGGCCCGGTGCTTGGATGACCGCCGTGAAGATGGAGCCGACTCCAGGATCGATGCCAATCCAAGTGGTGCGGTTGGGGTCTGGGTCGCCGATGTGGGTCTGGATGCGCTGTTCGGCAGTCGGAGGAGGCTCGATGGTCTCGGTGTGATCGGTTCGACGCACAAACTTGACGAGGCCGATGGTGCATCCAATGCCATCGGTGCTGATCTCGTAGTTGAACAGCTTCTTGTTCACGTCCCGCTCTTGGAAGAGGGAACTACGCAGCTTGAAGCAACTGCGCCAGAGTCGATCCTGGTTGTTGACACCGTCATCACCTTCTTCCTTGAGCTTGTCCCTGGTGAGTCTAAGACGATGTTCGGTGTCAAGGAGTTGCCAGAGAGTGACCGTGTCGATCTTGACATACTTGGCTTTGGTGGTGCACAGAGGGACCATCGTGCACACGGCCGGAGGAGTGTCAAGAGCGAGCTGCTTGAGTACCCAGTTGATCCTGGATGCCAGCTTGTTGATCTTGGACTTGGTGGTGCCGAGCTCAGACTTGGCCGTGGTGAACCTCTTGTCGTCGGAGGGAATGCCTTGGGCAGTGAGCTCGTCCAGCTTGGTCTGGCGCTGCAACTCGGTGACTCGGAGGGCGGGCATGTCACAGTCGATCCACTTGTGGACATTGTCGACCATCTTGTCCCGGGCAAGGATCCCCACATGGTGTGAGAGGCGATGGAGGGCCCGGAAGCGGTCCTGGTCGTTGCTGTACCGAAACTCGTCCAGGATGTGGCCAAAGTCTGGATAGAGGAACTCGAGATCGGCCTTGGGTGGAGTCTGCCCTGGTTTCTCGAAGAGCTCGAGACAGGCCTCGATGGCTTCGTGCTTATGCTTGTTGGCTGGGAAGACGGCAGCGCAGAAGCGGCGAAGGAGTCGCCAGTAGGCCAGGTCGAGGTGGGTGGTGCAGTTGGTGGCATAGGCATTGACAGCCAGTGTGAGAAGCTGACTGTGAGCACCATCAGGCAGACGAGGGGCCGGAGGCAGGTCTGCGTGCCGAGTGGTCTGGTAGTCGCGAAAGGAAGCGACCAGATGCTCGTTGTATTTCTTGGTGTCCCCGGTCGGCGAGAGGGCACCGGCCTCGACAATCGTGAAGCATTGGCGGATGAAAGCAGGGGTGGACTTGGAGATGACGGGGACGGGAAGATCCTGCTCGATGCACCGGAGGATGTGCAGGTTGAGCAGCCTGGATGCCTCGAACTGGATCTGGGTCATGGCCTCGACGGTGGCCTGGATCTTGTCGCGGAGAGCGGGATTGAGACAACAGCCATCCATCGTCTGCTTGAAGCAGCTGAACTGAGGGGCGGATGACCTTCCATCCACGAGAGGGACGACGGAGCTCTTGAGGGGCCGGTATTTGGGACACCTGTTGGTGTTGCTTCGCTCGTGATCGGTGCCATCGCACTGGCGACATCGCTTGCCGGTACTCGAGGAAGTAGATGGACCAGGCTCGGTGGGATCGACATCCATTGGATCTGCAGAAGCAGTGGTGGTGAGCGACGGAGCAACAGACGACCAAGCATGCGTGGGGTCAGAATACGAACCAGAGACAGGCTCCGACTGTGACTTGGCTTTCTTGGGCCTGGGTGGCCGAGGCTGGCCATCACCGGCACCCTTGCGCTTCGGAGGCATGGGGACAGAGGGTGCTGGATGCCTGCCAGTGGTACTGGTCAGAGCAGAGACTTCTCTTTATCGTACAATGGCGCGATGATCAGATCAAGGCGAGATGAGGGAAGAAAGCAGCAGGACGAAGGTGTGGCATTTATACCCGAGAGCAGGAACCCGTCGTTGCGGGCTGGTTGGGAAGCGACCCTGTTCAAAAATCGCCGAGAGGTTCAAGCCAGGGATGTGAACGTGAGAACGGCGGCTTGATTGGAGGGAACTCAACCCCAGAAGCGCATCGCTCGCTCAATCAGCCGTGGGAAGACATCTGGAAGCACCCTCCGAACGGCGGACTCGAACAATATGACCATCCCGGCCTTGAACCCTCGGACGCATTCAGCGCTGCCACCTTCCTGTACTGATGCTTCACAATCCCAAAGAAGTTCTCGATGGGATTGAAGTCGGGTGAAGCAGGTGGGGTGAAGATCACTGACCATCCTCGGCGCTCGATGCAGTCCAGGACAGCCATTGTCTTGTGCATGCTGACATTGTCCATCACAATCACAGAGTCGTCTGGGAAGCTCGCTCGCTCAAAGAACTCGACCATCGAGTGTGTCTTGAATGATGTGGGGATGTACATGCGATGCAGTACACCAGAGTGGTTGATGGCAAATGCAGCCGAGACAGACTTGTGTTTCATGTGATTGCGCTGGCGAAGCGGAGCACCCTTCGGTGAGTATCCGTAGAGAGAGAAAATGGATCTCCTGATCCCTGTCTCGTCGACAAAAACGAATCGTCGTGGGTCAATGGAGCGGACCTGGTCCCTGAACTGTGCCACTCGCTCATCCAGTCGCTTGGACTTGTAGAGGTGTGTTGCCCTCTTGTGTGAGAGACCTGCTCGGTGGATGGCAGTGTGGCAGAGTGAGAGTGATACTTTCCTCTGGAGGATGGACTCGAGCTTGCATCGCAACACAGGACCAGTCTGGAACGGGTCCTGTTCAATCAGGGTGCGAATGACTGGACATGCCTGCTCGAAGAAAGTGGATCTGCGAGCTGGGACTCGGGATGGGTCATCCAGCTTGCATCCTCGGTGCCATCGATGGATGGTGCTCTTGGATACACTGAATATGGAGGCGACCTTACGCAGGCTATGGATGAGGGCGTAGCATCGCAATGCGGCGGTGCGAAAGTCGGATGTGTGGCGAATGGTCATGGCCAGCGCGCGATAACATTGGGTAACAAAATATTCGATGAATGGTCAAAAACCCGGGTGTCTCGTTTTTTATTGGATCGCCTGTAAACTGAAGCGACATGGCCTGATCGAGTCGATTCAGTGATTGGGAAGCAGCCATTGCCTTCGGCAAAGCAGCCGTGTTTTGGAAAGATGCCTGTCGTCTCCTCCACGACTTCGCTGCAATATCCAATCGCCCGAAAGTCGGTAGTAATATGAAGGATCATGGAAGAGGCTCAATGGATGTCGGTGATTTTTCCAACCTTGTGAGAATTGGGGCTGCCCAATATGCCCAACCGTCGCCAACGCAACCGTATGCTCCCAGGCTCGCTCAGTCCGCCGATTTCGAAAAGCTGTTCAACGCTGGCACAAGTGCAAGTCCACAGTATGGGAGGAATGCATATGCCCCAGAGAGTCCTTTGAGCCAGCAATGCGACGCTGCAGCAATTGCTTCCTCACCAGATGTGAGCCGGCTGATCAACATTCCTGAGCGCGAACGACGCAAGTCCTCGCACTACGAGTACGTCGCAGAAGCAACAACGATTCAGCCCAGAATTGTACCAGCGCTTAGAATCAACACTGAGCTCACGGCCCCGCGCGTCGGTTCCGATGGGCCCGTTGAGATTGTCTCGCCGGTTATTGAGCCCGAAAGCAGTGCAGCCATGGACGCTGTCCAGCGAGAAGAGAACGCGGTCACCCATCTTCACTATGTCGATCTTGAGGGTCTCCATGACTTGATACAGGGGATCTCTCTGAGCATCGCCTCCATGAGTCACAAACTTCGAGATGATGGACAGTTGCTCAAGCATGTAAACGAGATGAGAGTGAGTCCAACGACTATTCTTGACGCACGCTGGCAATGAGGCTCTGATGCGGTGTCCTGTTGAGCAGCATCGTTGCTGCGCTCTCTTGTCATGGCCTGAGATTTCCTGGACGGCTGTTCGATAAAGAACGTGTCGTTGTAACGAAGATTTGTTGGGCGATCCTCAATCGCTCGAACAAAGTCGTGGCGGCGAGGTCGAGTATCTTACATTATTATGTTGGATATCCCAATTAGGACTCATTCCTCTTTCACAAGAGCGACCTGGCAAGATTCGTCACCTTTGTGCCAAACAGCCATGGCCCACCTCCACCTTCGCACGAACCCGAGTACCAGCTCTTTGAGTTTTATCAGTTAGTGTGGGCCTTCAGCAATAAAATCAAGCAGCAGCAGGCCAAGGCGTGGACTCCCACATCGATCAAACGCAAAAGGCTTGATGGATGCCTGAATCGGGTTCGTGAGAAATGGAGGCATCTGGTATGCAACTGTCTTAAGGCACATTGATATCTGGCATCTGGCATCTGGCATCTGGCATCAGAGCACGCGATGGATTATGAGTTAGAATTGTAATCTATTCCTCCTCTCCTCTCATTCTATTTGACCGTTGCTCATTTTGCCCCACAGCTTCTCGTTTTGAGCATATCAATTGCCCAATGGAGTTCGATAACCGCCGAGAAGGCATCGGGGAACGTGGCCAAGTTGGCTGTTGCAACCGGAGCCCCAGACTGGGAAGGTGAGTCAAAAATTCTGTTGCTGATGTCGACCATCGATTGAAAAGCACCGAACGTTGTGACGTCTGCGGATTTATGTCCAAAGTCCCGATACCTCATCCTTATTTGAGTACTAATCGCATCCTTTGTCATCCTAACCTATTTCTTAAACCTGACTCCTTTTAGAGCTCACGCTAGATGATTCGCGCATGCTATTTTTACAGGGCGAAAAGTATCTCCTGGGATACGGGGTCCCCAAATCGCTAGACATTGCCTACAAGCGCTATATGGTGGGTCAAACTCTCCAACTCTGTCTCAAGCTGTTAGCTCTAACGATATCCGCTCACACCGTAGGCCAGCGCTCAGCAAGATTTGCCAGAGGCGGCACACATGCTGGGCTTCATATACGAAAACGGCCTTGGGCGGCCCAAAGACATGGCAGCTGCACTCTACTGGTAACCATCGATGTCTGCTCCACCAAAGCCGCTTGGGAGCTGTGCCGGGGCTGGTCGCGCACTCAATTTCAATCGTGCATTTCGGTGGCCGGATAGGTACAAGAAAGCTGCCAGTCGAGAATATCCAGAGGCCCTCAATAGCCTTGGCAAGATATATGAGCATGGCAAAGGCGTTCCAACCGACTACTCCGCTGCGGCCGGATACTACCAGCGGGCAGCCGAGCGAGGCTCTCTGAATGCGATGACCAACATCGGTGAGATGCCAGAGTGTATTTGTCCGTGCCCGTGATCAGCTTCTGAGCTCACGTTGCTGACAGGACCCGGTTGGTCTAAATACTGCCGAACCAGGCTACCTGCTGGAAAACGGATATGGATGTGGCCGAAGCTGTGAGACCGCTGCGAGATGGTATTATGCGGCGGCCCAGGAAGGCGATGCACGAGCGCAAAACTACTACGGTAGCTGCCTGTATAAAGGAAAGGGCGTTAAGCAAGACTATGGCCAAGCAGTTGAGTGGTACCGAAAGAGCTCCGCCCAAGTAAGTTCCGGATGACGCTCAAGCGGACAGAACGAATTGGTGATTTGACAAGGACGCACTTGGACGCCGAACAAGTGATCAATCTCGTCTCGCAACATGGAATAGGGCAACCCAAGTGCGCACAACAATCTCGGAATATGCTACGAAGAAGGTCTGGGCGTCGCGAGAGATGTGGGGATGGCAAAGACGCTCTACAAGATGGCCAGCGACGCCCGCCACCCTAGCGGCACCAATAATTTGGGATATATGTATTTGACGGAGGTAGGTCACTTGTGCTTGGATCTTGATGTCGCAACGAAGCGGCGCAAGTAATCGGACACATTAGTCGGCTGCGCTGAATACACCAAACCGGATCTGGAATACTTTTCCAACAGCAGTGATAACTGGTCCGCCTCTCTCCTGCAATGTATAAGCATCAATACCGAGAGGCTTTCAGAATTTTCCACGTTGCGGTGTCGTTGAATAGGTAAGTGTGCTGATCTCTGGAATGTTTCCTCTGGTTCCACCGAAAGATCGGGGTTGCAAGCAATTGCTGCGGACTTGCTCACACGCTCGATACTGCATCAGCATCGATGCCTGCTACAATCTCGGAATCATGTATGAAAGAGGATGTTCCGATGCAGATGGCGAGTTTGTGGTCTCTAAAGATACATCGATGGCGTTGAAGTACTTCGAAGAGGCTGCTGAGAAGGTGGGTTATCTGAGTCGCAGGACATCATGAGCTCGCATAGACCAGACACCGAGACGATGGGAGGATCCGACCGCCAGTGACTCAATCTCGCTGAAGCAGCCGCTTTGGATACTTTCAGCACAGAAAAACACTTATCCACTCCTTTCCTATCTCAGGATCATCTGAAGGCACTGCTTCATCTGTCGGCGCTGCTCACAACCCTGGATCCGCCCTATTTCCGACCTGAGCAAGCAAGGCAATTGTTGCACCGAGCTGCCGATAGATACTCTTCACCGGACGCCTTCAACTTGCTGGGTCAGCTCTACGAGCATGGCCTCGGGCTGCCTGCTCCAGATTTGGAGCAAGCCGGCACTTGGTACAAAAAGGCGGCGAGGGAAGGCCACTCCGGCGGCCTTTTCAATCTCGCGGTGTGGTATGAATCGGGGAACGAGGGCGAAGATGGTCGCAAGCGAGCAGCGCCTTTGATGGCAGAGGTGAGTCACCGGGAGGCGATTTACTGGAGATAGGATATCCTTGCCCTACACAGGCATGTAATTGGTTTGCCATTCACACCTGATACGATGCAGGCTTGCCGGAAAGGTAACCAGGAAGCCATAGCCAGGTTGCATCAAATGCAGAATGATCCGATTGGCAGCGAATTTTGACGTACGCAGGGGCCACCAAATGCCGCTGACAGAATCGATGGCAGTGTGTAGTTCCGAGAGTCTCCGACACCCCAACCACGAAGCCCGGGTGTTCCAACTATCGAAAGAACTCTAGCATGGGCGAGCAGCGTGAAATGATACGGCAATATAGGCTGCATCGCGGCGATTTCTATTCCATTTCGAAGGCTGCGCAGTTGGATTATCGTCACAAGTCATCACTATTTCTTGCGAAAGACGACCGTGGTTATGGTCTGACCCTCACTTCCGCCAAACGTGAAGGTGGGATGTTTGATCCTTGCCTGGAAAACAAAGTCTGGTTGAACAGGGATCGTCGAACACAGATCATTGAAGATGACATCAGTTGCAATTTAGAGCGGTCGTTGTTCTCAACTTGCGACCTCCTTGCCTCTAACGATTGCTGGACCGAGAGACTCACATGCTTTGAATTTCTCGATGAGCTCGGCTTCTACCCAATTGCAGCTGGTGATCACAAGTATTCCATTGTCCTTCAGCATTGATGCGACTCTTGAAGGATAGAGGTCGGCTGGATGAGCGCCAGCCCCATTACCTCCCTCTGCTGGAGTCGCGAGGGATATGGCGTCAAACGTTCCCTTGTCCAAAGCGAGATCGTATGCATCGCAGTGGCCACCCGCAGCGAGCGCAGCCTCGTCCAGCAAATCCAGTGGCAAATAGGTGATGCCGGTTCGGCGCTGCTCATCAGCGACTTTGATGGCAAGGTCGACCGCGGCTTCAGAGTAGTCCACGCCGACCAGATTTGTGTACCCAAGGGCCGACTGGGGGTCATCAATCCAGACATCTTGTCAGAGGCAGTGGACAAATACAAAGCGCACGGGCAGCACATGGCCGAGGAAATGCAAGGCAATCGATGGATTGCCTAGATTTGCTCATTTGTACTTGTCCAGCTCGTCGCCCTCGGATGTGGAGCTCCAACACAATGCAGCAAGGGCACCCAGATCTTGGGGTTGCAGCGTCCTCACCATCTCAAGTAGCAAATGCCCGTTTCCGCATCCCAGATCTACTGTTCGCGTTGATTTGTTGGTGACGTTATCCAGAACCTGGGTCCGCACCGATATTAGCCTCGGGTTTGCTACATACATTGCAAGCATGAGGCACAAATCGCAAGCAAGAGATGCGTATCGATAGCAGGGTACAGCCTGCTTCAGCCTGCTTCTTGGCTGATCGGCCCGGATCCTGAACAATCATAGCTGTATCTTCAACACATCTGCTTTCTGAAGTGCCGCCATCGGGGAGGATCGTGCTCGATGCGAACGGTACAGAATCGATGGAAGCCAAACAGCTCGAGTCTGCGTTCGCGATCGAGTTCCCAACATACCCAGTCGATCATCTTCTCAACGCTGCTCTCACCGAACCTGCGAGGTTCGCTATGAGTCTTAAAGTAGCACAGCGAGCCTGTCGCTCGATGGAGCACAGCCAAGCAAGCCCGCTCCAATCCAATCGAAACCAAACCAAACCTGCACGCTCCCATCGATCCCTACCAAATTTCGCCGATATCGCCAAAGTCATCAAAGTTCTTGACTTCCCGTGTGTATGCATTGTCCCAGCTGCGATCGCGGTGGGCGAGACACCCAGACGGATGCGAGGATCAGCATATCAGATCGGGTTTCGGGGCTTGCTCTCGCTGAACGGCCCCGCCGGTCGATGTGTGCCAAAGGCAGACCCCAGAGCAATCTGCGCGTGCGATTCGCCCGAAAACATCTCCAACGGAAACGTACTACTGCTTCGTGCCTAGATCGGAGGGCTTGAAATTCGGCTCAATCTCATCGCCCATCTTGCGTTGCTGTTCTCTGATGGGTGCCTCTGGGCTGGAAGGACCGGCGCTCTCGAGACAGCGGCCAGCGAGAAAACTGGAACCGACACGACGGTGCTCGCAACCGCCCTCTCGCGAGAGCGTTCTCGCCTGTGCTTCTCGTGACCTCGGTGCCGGCACGTGGGCAAGTGCTCCGTTCAGTTCGGAATATATCAATCGACACAACAGCGTTCCCAAAACGAAATTGGACACCCTGTTTTGAGCCAGGACAGTTGCGTCCTTCTGGAGCCTAAATACATCCACCCATCATTCCCATAGCCATGCAGTGTGCCCAGAGTTCCGGGAAGACAAGCGACTCGATAAGGCCGAGTATCTCGATGTCGATACACCATGGAGCAGTCCAGAGAGTCGAGTGAATGCACCACGCTCCCACATCGAGTGAATGCACCACATTCCCACATCGAGTGAATGCATCATACTTCCACATCGGCGCACCGATGCCAGCCGATCGTCGCCACAGGAGATCGACCAAGTGTATTCGAGAGCACGTTTCCCAAACCAACCAAATCAAAGAGATTGCCAACCAGGACAGGAAACAATCTCACGGCTTGCCCGCTGGGGCCTACAGTCAGTCAGCGGGGTACAGACATCTGAAACCAGGAAGGAACTGTCCCGCTTGTTTGTGGATCTACCGTACACTGGATCCGATGTTTCGTGGCCGGCAACGCTATATCGGTTTCGTGACATTAGCACAAAGGAGGGACGCCATCGTCCTCGGCATCACTGTCGCTACGGCTACAGGCTTTAACAGCTGTATGGGTATGTGGTGCCAGGAGTGGTTCAGAGGTTTTCTCTCGTCGAGTCAAGTTGCGAAAGTCCACTGCCTCTTCTGGCATAAATAGGTGATCACATCGACCCCGCCTGATCGCCGTTTTGGAAGTGGCGGTCTGAAACTGCTTGCGATGTGCCTCTGAGCTCTTGCGCTTGATTTCCTTTGAGACATCGATGATGTCATCAACGCTCGCTACCTTCAACATGGTCACGACAAGCTCGCCACTGGCGATACTGCGTTCGCAGCTCACTTTACTTGGCTGTACCTCCTCGTCGAACACCAGCTGTAGGATCTTGCCCTTGATGGTGAGCTTTATGTGTGTGGGATGAACATCGATACCAATGAGACTCGAATCCAGAAACTTTGAAATTTGGACTGTGGCGACCACTGCGGCATTAGTGTACTCGACGCTGAAGGGCCATTTTCCTTCGTTGGTTTGCAATATGCGACCATCTTTGCCCACGAGCGACTTGGCTGGCTTTGGAGGCTTTGTATCGACAGTCCTGACTTTGTCTCCGCGCATGTCTGCAACCTCGCGCGCAGCTTCCAGCCTTGTCTGAATACTATGAGGAACGGGTTTTGTATTGAATTCTTCCAGCTTCCGTTGCCTATGGTTTCTCGGTAAGAGCGAATACCGATGATGGGGTCAGCATGTGGTTGGCAGACTCGATGAGAGCATATAGACGAAGCTGCCATACCTCTGATCCATCCCATCATTGCCCGACTCGCTTATAGTTGATCCGCCTTCGACATTTGAAGGAGAGTTCAAATCCGATGACGTGGAAGTACTTTTCGGCACTGACACATCGGACAGGCCTGCATGTGCTGGAGCCACAGCTGTGGCTACTTCGATCGAGGCTGAGGACTTATGCTTGTTTCTCTCCGCAAAGTACTTCTCCGATATCTTTTGGTATTCCTGTGCGGCTAAGATTCTCTCTGTTTTTTCTATCTCTCGTCCATCGAGTGCCTGGTTCAGGAGGAGGTCAGTTGTCTGCATGAATGCGACGATACGGCACACTGATTGGTGTCGAGCGTGGACATCGAGTCGCGCTTTCTGCGTTTTCTCCCTATCGAGGTACCTTGATCTGAGGAAGTGTGTGAACAACAAAGCTCCGATATCCCTCTTTCTCAGCACAGGGGTTGCCTATGAGGAACCTGCGAGCGTGGAGTTAGAGCATATCCAGCCCACAGGCTTCGCCGGCATGGACAGAGGCTAACAAACTAATACGCACAGTTCCTTCAAGTGTATATTGCTTCGCAGCGACAGCACATCTGTAGGGTCTTCGATGAAATTGACGGTCAAGTCGAGCTTTTCGAGAGATTCACAGCCCTCCAGGTTCTCCAGGACGGTGATGTTGTTGAGTGCCAAGTTGAGGTACTTGAGCTCCTTGAGCTTGCCCAGGTTTTCTGGGTCCGCGTTATCGGCGAATCAATCCGATTAGATTCGTGTATTTTCAAAACTTCTCGTGCTGCGATCGACGAATGTCACGAATCCAGTCGATTACAGCTTTGCGTATATGGTGTGTTGTCGTCTATAGGAGCGGATGTGTCGCTGGGGGCACGCTGACGAGCCACTCCCACGACATGTCCTCCTGCCATAAATGCGATTGCAATCTTTTGCATGGCTAGTTCGACAATGGAGCGAAAGCGCACGCGCGCATATCCACTACTACGCGAGATTACCAATTTTCATAATTTGGTTGTTTTGGAGAAAGAGCTGTTCGAGATGACGGCAGTAGACGTCAAGGTTCTCTATTTTCTCGAGATCGTACTGATGCAACGTAACTTCCTTCAGAGTCGAGAGCTCTCCATCATTGTGCTCAGCTCGCTTTCGCAGGAGCTCTTGATCGACTGGTTGGATGCAGCCGCGATTGTGATCGCGTCATGATATCGAGCCACGGACGACTGTCAGTCTGGTTGCCTCGCTGCCGGATGGGCAGTTTTCCAATTTCCCTGCGACAGGATTGACGAGCGAGCAAGCTCAGCTTACTTCTCTGCACCATCTCGTCCGATTCCAGGTAGGCGTCGCGTCCGAGGTCGAAATGCAGCCAGGATGGTTTGGCCTCGCTCGCCGGCAGATCACTTCACCCGTCGGCAGATCACTTCACCCGCCGGCAGACCGATCGCTGGCTCGGCATTTCCCGCCAACTGCTGCACGTGACAGCTGCTCCAAGGTTTCTCTGCGAGCCTGTCGCTGATCATCGTCTGCATCTCGCATCGACCGGCCGCTGGACCGCCCTCCCCCAGCCATCTCCAGCCATCCAGCCATGTGCTACTGCGGCGGCGAGTCGCTCAGGTAGGCCAGCCCAGGTGCAACGTGTGATCGACGACGTATATCCCAGGACTTGCCCCCGATGAATGGGTGCGCTGCGACACTCGCCTTATTTACCGCCGTTTGCTTGCCTCGCTGAAGGGACGACGAGCTCAAATGCGGCACATGCGGCCAGCTCTTCCATAATCGTGAGTATGCCGAAGCGTGGGAATTGGATAATAGGCAACGGGCATGGCTGATCGCTCCTTCTCCATCAGACTGCGTGCAATGTCTTCCTGGTCGTCAGCAACTCCGCGGAGATTGCTTCTACCAATTCAGGTGTCGCGCATGTACAGGCGGATTGGAAGAATATGAGCGACTGAATATGAGCTGGTAATGTTATCGCCCACCTGCAAGAGCGATCGCCTATTCAGTGCCAGAGGCTGCCTCGTTGCAATGACATCATTCAAGTCCAATGAATCGGTGACCACAACATGACTGACGATTGTGCTGGATGCAGGGTCCAGATCGTCTGGCTCAGTATATACAACATCGTCCAGTCCTCTCCCGGGAAAGAGTTTGTGCGTTGGAAAGAGGATATTTGCGACTTTATCGACCGAAACTGGGATTATATGCTGTCAGGCAAAACGAGTACGTCATGGATGGCAAAGGCATCCCCAGCATTGCCGCAGCCTCAGACGAAGAGACTATTGGTGTCTCCGTTCCACGCGGATCTCATCATTATGCTCGCCTGTTTGCTGGTTTATGTGAAACTCGGTGCACTGACGGCTACCCTTGATCTGGACCCAGGAACGCCAACTTGGCAGAATACAGTTGCAAGCGTTTTGTCAACCCATCCAACACACTTCCTCTCCGGCTTTGATAAATACGCACAGTCAGGTATGGGCGACTACCAGCCGAAAAAAATGTAGGGGGCGGTGAAGCGGGTGAGTTGCCTCGAAATAACATTTCCCTCGCTCCAAGGATGGTGGACACTTCAACACATGACGCCCCCGCAACCCGGAACAAACAGAGCACCCAAACGCTCCAAAGGAGTAAGGGCACGCGGTCGATGGGCACAAGATGGATGGGCACATGGAGAATGTACCAAAGCCATCGAGGGCTTGCTTGGGTGTGTCCATGTCGAGCTTGGTAATAGTCAGCTTTAGCTTTCCAGGGAATTGGAATGGAGTAGTACGCATCTGACAGGTTCCCGCCCATCCACTTCACGTAAGATCACGCCGGTCCGCTCATCCGGAGGAAAGGTATATGGACTATATTGGTACCCAGGTGTTGGCGGCGTCAATGCGTATGGTTAATCGGTCGATGACTGCATAGGGTGCATGTGTTGTCCTAATTGATCCCATCCACTGTACATCGATAGGCGACTTCTAAAAGGTCCCAAAGAACGCAGGTTAGCGGGTTAGCGGGTTAGCTCGGTGCGAGTATTCTTCACGTATGGGTAATCTGGATATCTGCCTGTCCTCACTCTGCTCTTTATCCAAGGCGGATCAACTCAAGGAGACAAGCAAATCTTCGGATGACGACTGGGAAGCCTCACCAAAGCGGCCTCGTCAGGTAGGTCCAGACTCGCATTCCATGGACACAGTTGAAGTATAACCTCGAGTGCAGCAGCCGAGATAAACTTGATGCTCAACTGCGCTTATGATTCTCTTTAAGCGGAAAAACGCAGCCTCCGGTTCTCGACCGACAAAGGTTTCTGGGCGTGTTGTCTCCCCAGTCCTGTCGGACATGCAGGTGCGCTCCACCCTCCGCTCGTGGAAGCTAGGCCACTAAAATAAGGCCTCTCGAGCTCACTGCGATATGATCTACGGGAAAATTGGTGTCATTTCATTGCATGGACAGCCCCTATTCTTATGCGTCCTCTTCCTTCCCTTGCAACAACCCTCTGTTTGTACTATGCACATGACATACGCGCGTGCGATTCTCTTATTCGCTCTTGGAACGTCAACGAAGAAGCGTCCTGTCCCCGTATCGTCTTCTTCAAGCTCCTCGGATGACGAACCTGTGCCAGTTTCAAAGCAAGATGGCGTTGATCCAAACCAGAACTCAAAACTCGAAGCCAAAATCGATGGGATTGTGGATGCTAAGATTAGTTCCAGGTCGCCTCTCCAAAGTTCAGAAGACGTACAAGCCGAGGCCCTGCGGAAACTTGGATGTATAGAGAGGGACTCGCTAGTGATCGAAGCACCCGGCTGCTCGATACACAATCAAACGCCATCTATTCATGCTGCGGATACCTTGCGTTCTGGTGCTATACCACTGGAGCATCGACCGAGTCCATCAGTCGTCTTATTCAGCGGGGGATCTTCTCTCTCGGATATTACAAACGACAGCGAAGATTCTTCGGATACACTTGAGCACCATCGCGACTTTGCTCGGATCTCCGACGCCAAGTCCTCGTTTGGGGCCTCTTCAGTCGAGTCAAGAACAGCGATGCAACCCAGAAAGCGCGGTCGGCCGCGTGTGCACCCGTTACGTGACGATGCTGAGAAGTCTAGCAAAAGGAAAAAGGTAGTGGTTTAGAGCATATCGATGGGCCATGGCATCGAATGAGCCATGGCACTTCAAATTCAAGATCGATGTTGGAGGCGCAAAGCCTGACAGGCTACAAATCGGGAATATTAACCTGGGCCTCGTCTTGCCACGCTTTTCAAGCAGGGCGAGAGACGACTGCGCGTCATGGGTCTCATTGATGAGTTTCAAAGCATCCATCGTTTGGAGGTCGTTATGGAATCAGATACGGCCTCGCGCCGACTGTACAGAAAGCTACAGCTTCGGCGCCTGAAGCGAGCCCAGAAGCTATCGCTGCTGAATATCGATGCTATCGTATCGAAGAGTGTCCGTGAAGAAAGCCAATTGCAGGCTATGCCGTGGGTCGAATCGTTCAGCGCCGTTGATGGGAAAATAGTGCCCCCGCCGGCGATTGATCCTCACAAAGTTGTAACGCGAATCAGACACCAGGTAAGACACCGTCTTCAATCCCGAACATACCATTGATCAGTCGCGACTACGTGTTGGATGCTCATTCGTCATCTTGGGCCGGAAGTCTATTTATGGCCAAAGCCATACCCCCTACCATCGATCGTTCATGTCACGACTGCTAGGCAGCGCTGGCGGCCGAGACACTTGGTCGACACAACAATCGTGGACGAGCTCCTATACAGGCAAAGCGCTAAAGCCTTTTATCTGGAGAGACTTTTCGTCTCGGCCAGCAACCATGCTTTTGTTCCACGAAATTCTTTCGAAGAGAAGCAGGTAGTGTGGCCAAGACAAACTTGCTTTGTACTGATGTACTGACGTGCTGATGTGCTGATGTGCTGACGTGCTGATGTGCATCTCCTCGCCTCATAACACATGCCAACTCCTGCCTGCAGCTATCAGGGGGAAATTTGGAAATGTGTCGAGAAAGACAGCATCGACTATGTGTACTTTTCCAGAGAGCACCTGGTGCAGGTCAACAGCATTTTATCGGTAATATTCTGGCCTGGGATTGATGGTACGTTTGGCCTCAAATCGGCAGCTGATGACCACTGAGTTCACAACCTTGATCCATCTCACGGGAACAGGGGTGATTGTGGATGGCTTACGTCAATGGATCGATTTCACTCTTTCCGCAGTCTCGGAAAATCTAACTTGGCCAGACTTTGGTGTGGTTGCCCTCTACAAGCGTCTCGTCGTTGGCTGTGCGCTCATGACTCCCGAGTTTTACTTGACGTACATTGCTGTCCGGCCTGGCTGGGAGCATGCCGGAATTGGCAGGTTGGTCTCAGGTCGAAATACAGCACATCAGGATGGGCGCCTGTCGGTCAGATCTAACCATATGCCACGATAGATTTATGCTCTATCATCTAATTCAGGTTTGTTGCACTGTTTGATTGCACTGTTTGATTGCACTGTTTGATTGCATCGAGGTGGCCGCCGCCGATTCCAGGTCACTGCGAGCCACCGTGCCTGCCTTTATCCGGCCACCACGACCGCCTGGCCTCATTCACGCCCTGTGGCTTTCGTAGGCAGCCGGAGGGCGAGACATCACCCTTCATGTGTCCGCTGGCAATCCCGCGATGCTCCTGTATCAAAAGTTCGGATTCAAGCCCGAGGAGTTCATTGTCAACTTCTACGACCAATACCTGCCGCCGGATTCGCGCGAATGCAAGAACGCGTTCTTTCTGCGCCTGCGCCGCTGATTGGACGGCGGGCCGGACTGCAGCCGCTGCGCATGCGCAGACAGATCCACAGAACCCCGCCATGGCACAGAACCTCGTCGGTGCAGAAAAACGAGCCGGTCCTTGGGTCTGGGTGCAATCGCCGCACGCCATCTCGATCGCCGCAAGTCGCCTCGATCGCCCCGCATCGCCAAGCAGAGCGCATCTTGTGCAAATACACCCTGCCATTCCAACCATGTCGCTCTTGCGCTCTTTCACCGCAACGCCACTCGGCCGACTGGCCATGCGACCCGCTCCAGCCAAGATGGCCGCCCCAGTGGTAGGCGTCCATGCGGCTGTCCTTACGAGCTCGGTCGGGGGTCTCGGATTTGCGCACGGTCGAGCATGGTATAAGCGGTATTGATGCAAACAAAAGACGAGTCGGTGTGCTGACCAGAGTCTTGCGGATCACAGTGGAGCCAAAGCCAACGAGCCTGGAACCACACGCCGAGTCAGAGCTCGGCCGCCATGAAACGGTTTTGGAAAAAGGCCGATGTCCGCGGCGAGCCTGGTAGGATATATTTACAGAAAGGAATATACAGCCATCCAAGGCAGAGAACGAGAAGGAGAGATATGCACTCCACTCCATATCTGCCACTGGTTGATTTATCGGGATCAATGCCACGAGAAGCCCCGTTGGGCACTCGATACCTTGTACTGGCGTTTCGTTGTGGTGGATGAAGCTCCCATCAGCGATGCGGCGCAAACCTCGTCATCACCAAGCGACTGTTGATCCGTTTGATTAATCCGCTATCGATTGCATGCGACCCAGAGGGATACTACATACTGCTCGACGGACGAAAGCTGAAGACACCCGAGGGCAAGCCTGTCGTGATCCCAAGAAACAAGCATCTCTTGGCCTATCTCGTTGCTGGCGAGTGGGAAAGTCAGGAAAAAAACCTCAAGAGCTATTCCCTTCCATTGGTACAGTCAGATAGCTGGTTGCTTGCACCTGGAAAGCTGGACTGGCTAGCTCTTGGCCATTATGCCATTCAAGATACTGACCCACACCGCCAAGGCCGAACGCCAGCCTGGATCCAAAGCACCATCAAAGCCCAAATCATCCCAGAAGAAGAAATCATCTACTGACTGTTGCCGACGCTTCTACCCACCCGCTCTAGACCTCCCTTGTGGTGAGATCCATCGATTCTTTCTCCGATCCAAGCATTCGACAGGGTGTCATCGATAACCTTCTGCGATATTGCCACACCGACTCTGTCTGGTGAGCTGTGCGCTCTCTCTCTCCTTCTCGTTCAAACCATAGCGAGGGAGGGGAGGCGAGTACTGGCGGATAGAGAGTGGTAGTTCGCATGGATATTGGCGAATACCAATGAGGAATTCGATACAGAGTTCGTGCCTAAGCTGATACTTTTGGCGTCTCCAGCTACTTCCAGGACTATCCTGATTCGTTTGTAAAGGCTCAAAACCAATACTGGCGAACCGTTGTCCAGTGGGTTGAGACAGAGTACAATGTCAAAGTAACCACAACCGATGGTATTATGAGTGCCCGCCAATCGCCCGACACGGTTGCCCAGCTGAGGTCGATTATCGAGGGCTTTGATAATCTGTCGTTGGCCGGTATGTTGCTCCGCCATTGCTGTCGCATATATATATGTTCGTCCCGAATGCTGCTGCTGCTGCTGGTCGATATGGCGGACTCGATCATAATCAATCGATACAATTGGTAAACCGCCTTGGCTAATCTCACGAATGCGTTGTCTCATTTGAAGCGTTCGAGCGGGCTGTTTTGCATTCCAAATCGTTTTTCTTGGCCCTTGCTCTGCTCAGTCGCAAGATCGATTGTGATTTTGCTGCTAGAGCCGCGCGTCTGGAAGTATGGGAGCAAATTCGACTCTGGGGTGAAGTGGAAGACAGTAAGTTGGTTTGATCGTTGGATATCGCAGATCTGGAGGCCCAAGGCGAGATGGACGAGCAGCCACGCGCCTTCAGCGAGTTTGGGTTGGCTCTAGCTACCGAGGGCTCTGTGCCAGCGCGGTATGATTCTGTTGCTGTCACTATCTCGGGTCGATCTCATGGGATAACATGCGCTCGATTGATATTGTACTCCAGGCCATGACCTGGACGAGCAAGAGATGAAGCGCCAGCTTGGAGCTGCCACATGCGCAGCGTTGCTCCAGTGACGATCGCTTCGCCCTGCGAGCCGAGGCTATCGATACAGTGTATGGACATGCGTGACTTGGACGGCCCATCTCGATCGAAAATAAGACTTGTATGATCAACGGCTTGCATACCGATCCAGCACCAATCGCAGATGCTCATGAAAGCTGCATCAGCCACGAATCAGTCATTAGATTAGTCGACAATGAAGCCAGTCACGATGCGGTCTTCCGCTCGGTCTTCCGCTCGGTCTTCCGCTCGGTCTTCCGCTCGGTCTTCGGCTAGCATACCGCCGCCAGAGTACTTCGTTATGATCCAGAGCCGAAGGCGCCAGGGCTTCGGGCCCAGGACTTTGAAATAGTGCCGAAAGGTTGTCGCGACCAAATGACCGTGTCCTGAAGCCCAACAAGGAATCACCCAGCGCAAAGGCGAGCGATTCCTCGACCATCCATATGCTGAATCCGCCAGGCGTGGATCCAAGCATTGCAACCAGATCGCAGAATGAGGGGAGCATGGACAATGAGCCTTGCATTCCCGACACATGTCGAGCTAACTGTTATGGAGGCACGAGCCCGTGACAGCTACCATACCTGATCAAAGCATCATCAAGCAAGGTAAAACCTCGCTGACAAAGCTAAGGAAAACGGCGGATGAGTCCTAACGGCATTGGCTGTCTGCAGCACAAGAAGCAGCAGCACCTGGGCATGGGCTTTTGCGAGTCGCACCAGCGTCTATTTAACATGGCGTCGAAGCACGGTACCGTTGGGTATGATGAGTGAACAGCTGCCCCACTGGCAACGAGTCAATCGGCGCGGACGATGCAAACAACGCAAACGATGGCTACAAACTTGGATGGTGTTGAAGGCTGGCTCGTATCCAATATGGACACTGCCCAACGATCTCCGCAGAGCCGAGAAGTATGACTGAAAGAGCCCTTGGCATTCGGTTGAAAGTCTGGGTGACAACAGCAATCAGATGCGTCGGGCGGATGCCAGAAGGGGCTCGGAGCAAGTGGAAACAACGTGCCTCACTTGAACCTTCGACGCTGCGTGCAAATACTGGAAGGATGGGACCAAATCTGTCAAGTTCCGCAGACTACTAATAGCGAGTGTAACCCACTAGAAACTACCTCCACCAATTCCTCGCCAAAGGCTCGTTCTTGTGCCGTTTGCGTGTGAATGCTGCGCCGAAGGGTGGCGGCCGATAGCTCCGCGTCGTGTCGTGCGTCGCTTGCGGCCAATTGAAGTGCTATCGAAACGTCGAATTTGCTGAAACAAATTCATGAGCATCAGCTGTCCCACAGAGTCTGCTGCATTCATCTGCACATCGCTCACCCGGCAATAGACTGTATTGGCCGGGGGATAGAGAGTGAAGACGAGCACTGGGGTGGGTCGCGTTCCTGCAGAGTATATGTCCCCCACACGGCACAGTCGGCCGTCACTTTCAGCTCGGTTGAGCGGGTCGGAAAGGGCCGTGTGACAGCGTTGTTCATCACTGCGCAAGCCATAGAGTCAACCGCTATTCTGCTGGAGCAACAGAAACAACAAGGGATCGAAGTACCATTTGAGAGCTGAGAAAGCTCCTGACTCTTCAAGCCGGCGAGCGGTACTAGCAATATCCCGCCTCTGGCATAGCACAGCGGGCCCGCTGGAGGCAATACGATAACGATTCAGCGCTAATCCCGAGAAGCCCTTGAAGGCGAGTGGTGCAGTTGTATAGCTCGCTTACCTCGGACATGGCAAGTTCCATCAGGCTTCTGCTCGGTACTCCACAACGACTCACGCTTGCCATCATACCCGCATTTCCAGGTAGAAAACCTGTAGCAACGACAGGCAACGGGCTCAGAAAGACCCAGCGGAGCGGCCAAATGGGACTGAATATACACACCGTTTAACACGGCCAGCAGCGCCGAGGAGATCTGAAAGCAGGGGCTCCTCGGAGCTGGAGACAATAAGAACATTGATTCTATCTCGCTGGGGAGAATCCTGGAGCATCGAGGATTTTGGATCTGCAACAGAAACAATGCTGGCGATCCGAAAGCCACACTGCTGGCGATCAGTCGATGGCAGCGTCGCAATGCCAACATTGTTTGCAGATCGATTCAGCTGCGACCAGCGAACCTGAGCAACAGGGTGAGTTTCAACCTTGTCCATAGCGACGGCGGAACAATAGTAGCACAGAATCGGTCGGCAAGCCACTGAGTAAAGGCAAGCGGAGCCAGTCTCAAGCTCATTTCCCGAATGAGCGAATCATCTCGGCCATGAGGGCCCCTGACGGCTGCTGGCATCGATCGAGGTGGCTATCATAGATTGTGGCGATAAGCTTGGGCGTTTGCAGCGTTTCAACTGGGTAGCAAGTGCACATACCCATGATATCAACCGAGCCGATTCAATCTGAAATGTGGGAACCGACAGGTGAACCGGGACCTCGTGAGATACGCATTTCATGGGACTTGCTGCATCGTACCAAAATACAGCAGCCGTGGGCATGCTGTGCATCCTTGAGGGGAAGTGGGTCGAGCCAACCCCGGTAGGCAGTTGCCGTGAACACACAGCGATCACCTGGCCGCTCCGACGTCATCAATATTCTTGTGAGCGTTTGCGTCGGAAACAACGCTGCCAGGAAAGAGCCCCTCACCAACTTCGAGAAAATCGCTATGGTCATCTGAAAGAAGGAATGTTACATGCGAAAATAGACATCGATGCCAAAGCTCGATTACTGTTCATTGTAATCGCTTCCGTCTCACAACCACTGAAACGCACCTCTGATACTGACGGTCAGTGCTTGAAGGTGCCGTCAGAGGCGGAAACTTTTGTGTCAATTCCGACTGGCGGATGGGAGGCGACGATCTGGGTCGATGCAGACGACATTTGCTGGGGGATGCTGCAAGGTACGCCATACCGCTGACGTTGCCGTCGGCTTCGGTCACTGTGGCTTCTCCTGGCCGAAGTACTAAAACGTCAAACATAGCAGTTGAGCATGGGAAACGATCTAAATAATATAATTTGAGGCATAGAGGCACGTTGGTACGATTTCTACCTAGGACGACTTGGTCGAGAGGGATTTGATCGAGATTGCTTCCACAACGTGAGCAAATCAAGTCCAAAGCATGAAGGGCAAAGCTGATCTCACATATCAATTGATGAATACACATGGCGTCGCTCAGAAGCATGCTGTCTGTTAGCACGATAGCGATCGGATACCTTGTTGAGGTTTTCAAGTGTGCTCCCGACCACGATCTCTTGAATACTCGTTTGCCTGACGCCCGAGGCAGATATATCCTTTATGGTAGCGCAAAGTCAATGGGTGCAAGATGCAAGGTGCATGACCCAGACACGATCGTTGGCGACCCAAATATACTTGCAAATGATCCGGACAGCGGCACTTGGGGTTCTGGCATTCGTACGTTTGGCTGATTCTGCTGTCATATTCAGGTTATGTGTCTGCATCGCACAAATTCGTGTCCAACGGTGCTTCGGAGTGCTCTTGACATACATTCTGATGAACTCAACACCAAGGCACGACAGTACTGCTGTGAAGCAGAAGCGTTGCGAGTGACCGCGAGCCCTGTGGAGCCTGAGGCTCGATCTCAGCTCCGATGCAATGTTGGTGGGGTAGAACCTGCATGGAAGCCATCAGCTTGTGACTAAGAAGCCAGATACACTGCCATATTGTGAATACAACCAACAGCGTACTCGTTGCAAACCGGAAGTGCTTCAATCGAGACAGTGGTGTGAATTTGTTCCGGAAAGAGGTCATCGTTGTCAACTATCAGAATTACTGCGCTTGCTGATTGCTCAGGAGCATTCGAGAGAGCGGTGAGGACCCAATGCCAAGAATGCAAAGAGAATGATTCAAAGTAAGTATTTCTAAAGGTTGATCAAAAGGAGGGGGTCATTGATACCGCGAGCGACTTTGAGAACACCAATCGCCCACAGCCGATGCCACAACAGGACTAAGACGAGATATGTGTGGATTACCCGCAGAGGCGATTTGATCCAGCTCATCTGGATGCCATGAAACTATTTCCGTGGCGAGGGGAGCTGTCGGGCCACATAAGCAATCTCGACATCGTTTGATGGGCATTTTGAGACTCAGGAGACCACAAACCATCAAAACTGATCACATCGGACAGGCTCATCCGAAGAGCGACTTGGACATAGCGCCGCTTGGATTGAGTCTTTGGCAGTGACGGCAGCGTCAGCGTCGCCAACCATAGATGCTTTCACCCTCGATTGGCGCGTACCGACCTCCGATTTTCTCCTCTCGGATCGAAGAAGCGCCCGAGTGTGATCATCAAGGTGGTACTCTCTGAAAACTGCTTCAGCATCAGCGTTAGCCTTCATCAAGGAATCTCACGGATAATATAGTGATAGCTATCCTACATTGCACGAGTGCTTGAAGAGTGTTTCGTGGGGTGGATCGAGGAGGAACTAAGGAGGCCCGAGATAACCATGACGGTAGTTAGATGTGACAGTTCACAGTAAGTGTGCGAGAAGGACGTCTGACCTCCATGATCGAAGGCATCGAAGCTGTATTCGGCCGCGCGAATCGAAACAGGGGTCGGCGGTGCTTGAGTTGTGGTTTCCGGAGAGACAATAGCAGGACTGATGGAGTGTCTACGAAGAGGCGACGACCCTTTCTGCTCAGCCAACAGCTCGGAAATAAATGAAAGCACCAGTGATGACGAACCGCATGATACACCGAGGTGAGGTCGACCAATTTGACGATGTCATGACTTGGAAGCTGAACATGGTTCTAATATAGCTTCATCTAGAGTCTAGATCACTGCCAGATCATCTCCAGGTCATCTCCAGGTCATCTCCAGGTCACCGCCAGGTCATTGCCAGTCGAACCAAAGTGAGCTGCCATGCTCCATCCACATCTTATGAACTGGAGCTGAATGTTCGTTGAAAGCATGGAGAGGCGGTGGGTCAGATTCCACAGCCGATTTGCAGTGTCTTCGACAGAGCGCCGCTCCACCGACTGCAGGACGCCTCTCCCGCCATGGGCTGTTGAGGACATACAAATCTCGATCTCCACTCGAGGAGAAGCACGGAATCTGTCGTATATTAAAGGGATCAAGCCCGGTGATTATGGAAAGGGGGAGGGGAGAGAGTTTCTCAGGGAGAGAGGGTTACATACTGCAATGGGTTTGGGTGATGAGGGATTGCGCTTACAGTCTATCCAGAAAGAAACGGGACAGTTCCTTCCTGGCTTCAGAGGCCTGAACCCCGCTGACTGACTGTAGGCCCAGCGGGCAGGCCATGGCATTGCACTCCTGTCTTCGTCGGCAATCTCCTTGATTTCGTTGGTTTCGGGAGCATGGTCTTGAATACACCCGGCCGATCTCCTGTGGTGATGATCGACTGGCATACCGAGATCATGTTCCTTGAGGCATTGATGTCTCGATGTGTGAGTGTGGTGGATGCATTCGACCCTCTGCACAGCTTCATGGTTTCTCGATATCAAGATGCTCGACCTTCTCGAGTCGCTTGGCTTCCCGGCAGTGTGAGCACACCTGGGACGTGTTGAACTCGTTCACCGAGCACACACGGATCTTGGAGACGGATCGGTCTGGTGGTCGTCTCTGGTGGTGGATGAATTGCTCGAAATACCGAGCGAACCTGAGTTTCCTGGGACTGGAAGCATATCCCTTCCCCTGTTTCCACGAGGCGTTCCCAAAGGCAATCACCACCTCGGTCTCCTTTGGTGCCTGGTCAATGACTTGCTTGCACATCTCGTGGACAGTGCGCTGTCGCTTGCTGTGGAGATCGAGTCGCTTGAATCGCCGTCGCCGGGTCAGGCTGAAGTACAGCTGTTTCTCCAGCATGTCTCCATCGAACACATGGCGAATGTATTGCAGGAAGGAAGCCAACCCAGGGATCTTGGGACTTGGTGTGGCACTCATCCAGCGCATCTCGAGCTGGAAGCGATTCCCACAATGGCGTCCTTGATTCAAATCACAGAATGGTCATGGCCAGTGCGCGATTATATTGGGTAACAAAATATTTGATCAATCGTCAAAAACACGGATGTCCCGATTGCGATTAGTGGCCCCAACCAGCCTGGACGGCGTTCAAAAGCTCGCGCTGGTAGTCTTCGGAAAGTTCCCAGAACATGACACCGCCAGCACCTTGAGCCTTGGCCCAGGCAGCCTTGGCTTGCAGCGACTGGGGATCGTCATAGGAAATGAATCGGCCGGTGCTAGTCTCGTACAAGCTGGGGGACTGGGCAAAGTCGTGGTACTGGCGAGTGTAGCCGGAGCCAGCGGTGGTGGGTCCAGAGAGAACACCCTGCTTGCGCAGGTTGAGGTACATCCAGACTCCAGATTTGTATGTGGCACCGCAGGGATCAGTCCAGTCCGCATCGAGCTGGTCACCAGGAGGCGCAGGGCAGGCCTTGGGGTTGCTGGGGTCCTGCTTCTGGCCGTTGGCAAGGTTGCCACACAGTTGGTACAGACCGTTGTTGCTGCCCTTGGCGGAAGCGATCCAGGAGCGGCCGTAGAAAGCAAGGCCGACGACCAGCTGGCTCGGAGAGACACCTTGGCCGACAAAATCCTTGAAGGCGTTGGCAATGCTGAAGACCTGGTTGTTCTGGAGGTTTGCCTTGGGCTGGCTGGGGTCTTCGTTGAGAGGAGCGTTGAAGTCGGTGTATGGGACCCAGGAGCCATAAAAGTCGTAGCTCATGATTTGGAGGTACGAGAGATGCTTCATGTAGCTGGAAACATAGTTTTTGCTGCCGACATTGTAACGGAAGGAGGCACCGGCAGAGGCGATCGAAAGGATGCGGTTAGGACCCAAGGCGCTGCGGAGATCGCCAAGGAGGGTTTCGAAGTTGATGGCATCGTTGGGGTCGACAGTGTTGCAAGGAAGGCCACCGCCTCCGGGGTACTCCCAGTCAATATCAATGCCATCGAAATGGAACTTGTTGACAAAGGCGATGGCCTTGGAGACAAAGTTGGCACGGGCGGAAGAGCTCTTGGCGACGTTGGAGAAGTGGACCGAGCCAGACCAGCCACCGAACGAGACGACCGTGCGGAGGTTGGGGTTCTTCTCACGGGCAATGAAGTTGAGGTTGTAGATGCCCTTGTTCTTGCCGGTGTAGGGGTCAATGTCCATCTGCTGGCCACCGGTGCCAAAGTCAGCCCAAGCATCGAAGCTGGCAATGTCGCCATTGTCCAGGACGTTGAAGAAGGCGTAGTTGATGACGTTGACACCTGTCAGGTCCACGACGGTGGGACCGTTCTGGGGGCGGCTGTACATGGCCCAGTTGGGCCAGTAGCCAACGACACCCACAGGCTTGGGGGCATTGCGGGGGACAAAGGAAGGGGTGCCCGAGGGAGCGGGACCAGCCGTTGTGGTGGCGGTTGTCGTGGTGACAGTGGTAGTGGTGGTCTTGGTCGACTTGGCGGTGGTCGTGGTGGCGGAAGAGCTAGGGGTGGTCTTGGTGCTCACAGCGGAGGTGGTCTTGGTCGACTTGGTCTTGGTGGACTTGGTCTTGGTGGACTTGATCTTCTTTGTCTTGGTCGACTTGGCCTTCTTGGACTTGGTCGACTTGGCCTGGAGAGCAAAGTCTTCGGCGGGCAGGTTCTCGACGGCGTCGGTGGAGGGCACGCAGTCAATGTCGTCCTCGGTTGTTTGGCGGCAGACGAAGCCCTCCTGGCAGGGGACGACGACCTTGGTTTCGCCATTCAGGAACGAGAAGGAGACACCATTTGCTTTCACAGGTCAGCGGAGTCTGGGCGGAGGCACTAACCAACGCGGAGCCAGCCACGAAGGAAAGGAGGGTGAGGGCGGCCGTCTTGACGAGCATCTGATCGGATCGAGGGCGAGACTGGTGGTGGGGAATGGTGAGGACGGGGCCAGCAGCAGGCGGATTTATAGGACAGCGACGGGCTCGAGGTGCTGCCGGGCCAGCGAGGCGGCCATGGATGAACGACAAGGGCCAGACAAAGCCCGACCATCCCACCGATGTACACGCGAGTGTGCACGAGGGCACGAGCCGCGCTTCACGAGAGCGCCGAGCAAGGACACCAGCCGATGCGCGGTGGCTCAAGTACATCCTTGTACTCCATTTTTTTCTTTCCGAGCCATCGCCTTCCTCTTGCAGTCGCACAGGCGGCCACTGCCGAGCAAGGGGGCTGGGTGCACCGCCGTGAACCTGCTGTACATGGACTTGCTGAGCAGGGTCCTTGCCTCTTCTGTGTCACCGAGGCTGCTCTTGAGGGAGCCACGGGTCGCCACTCCCTGTCCAAAGAGGTGACGAAAACGGCTGCAAGGACAAGAGGACAGGGGTGACAAATTTGCAAGAAAGTTGCAGAAAGGTGCTGACGGACGCGCCGCGCTACAAAACCTAGTTCTCGGCATCCAGAGTCAGGGCCGATTGTGTTGCAGGAGGGCCGGCCAAACCTTTGCCTTGCCCACGCTGTTTTGCAAACCGCATCGATGATCGGCCGAAGCTCGGGCCAACCCAAACTCCCAACCTTGGCAGGACTACACTTTGGCGCATTCGGATTGAAACAGAACATCCAGGGATTTGATACAACTTGCCCAATTGAAACAGGACGATGGATTGTGTCGATTGAATGAGGTTGGTCGGTCGCCAAGCTGGGCGATACGCATTGCACTGTATTCAGGGGAAAATGGGACACCTGCCCACAACCCATATGTCAGCGTAGCATACTATGCCATGCGTCTAACTATGCCATAAAAAATAGAACATATCACTTTGGCAGCCTCCGAGTGAAGACCTCCAGTCGCTCTCCAGTCTCCTCAATCGATCTGGACGGTAATCATGTTGTACGTCGTATTGG